>NC_083443.1:3577205-3877205 GCF_020745735.1 Hemiscyllium ocellatum | reverse complement strand
TCCCCCCTCTCTCTCTCCCTTCCCTCTCTCTCTCTCGCGGGTCACTCACAGCCCTCTCTCTCGTCCGTCTCTCTCTCTCATCGGCCCTTCTCTCTCTCTGTCGCCCGCTCTCGTACCACTCTCTCTCGCCCTCTCTCTCTCGGTTCTCTCTCTCTCTCCCCTCCCTCTCTCTCGCCCTCCTCGCTCTCTCACGCCCACCTCTCTCTCTTTCTCCCTCTCCTCTCTCTCTCCCTCTCTCTCTCACCCCCCTCTCCCCTCTCTCTCTCGCCCCCTCTCTGTCGCCCTCTCTCTCGCTCGCCCTTCTCTCTCTTTCGTCCCCCTATCTCGACCCTCTCTCACCCGACCATCTCTCTCTCTCGCCGCTTTCTCTCTCTCTGCCCCTCCCTCTTTCAACCTCTCTCTCGGCCCCTCTCTCTCAGACCCTCTCTCTCGATTTCCCTCTTTCTCACTCCCCTCTCTCTCTCGCGCCTCCCTCTCTCTCGCTCTTTCTCTCTCGTCCCGTCTCTCCCTCACTACCTGCTCCTTCACTCTCCCTCCACATTCTCTCTATCTGTCACACACTCTCGCTGTCACTCTGCCCCCAACATCTTGCCCCTCTGTATGTGTATCTCTCTCTTTCACTCTCTGGACCCGACCACTCCCCTTGCTCACTCACTATCTCTCTTGAGTCACTGTCACCTCATCTCCCTCTCTCTTGCTCTCGCCCCTTTCTCTCTCTGTCACCTCCCCCTCTCTCTCTTGACCCCTCCTCTCTCGCCCCTCTCTCTCAACCCCTCTCTAGCCCCTTCTCTCACCCTCCTCTCTCCCCCCTCTCTCTCAGCTACCTTTCACTCCCCCACTCTCTCTCCCCCACTCTTTCTCCCCCACTCTCTCCCCACGCTCTCTCCCCCCTCTCTCGTGCCCTCTTTCTTGCCCCTTCTCTCTCGCCCCCACCACTCTCGCCTCCCCTTTCCACGACCCCGCTGTGTCTTGTCCCCGTCTCTCTCGCTCCTCTCTCTCACCCCTCTATCTCTCGAGCATCTCTCTCTCTCGTTCCTTTCTCTCTCTCTCGCCCCCCCTCTTCCGCCCTCCTCTCTCTCGTCCTCCTCTCTCTCTCGCCCTCCTCTCTTCCCCTCCTCTCTCCAGCTCTATCTCCTCTCTCTCACCCCGCTCTCTCGCCTCCCTCTCGCTCGCCCACTCTCTCTCGCCCCACTCACTATCGTACCCTCACTCTCACACCCTCTCTCTCGCCCCCCTCTCTCTCGGCCCTTTCTCTCTCTCTCCCCTCCCTCTGTCTCTCTCTCGCCGCTCTCACTCTCCCTCCTCTCTCTCTCCCCACTCTCTCACCCACTCTCTCTTCCCCCTCTCTCTCCCCACTCTCTCTCGCCACCTCCCTCTTGCCCCCTCTCTCGTACCTCTCACTCTCACCCCCTTCTCTGGCACTCCCCTCTCTCTCCAACCCCCTCTCTCTCACCCCTTTATCTCTCTCGCTCCCCCTCTCTCTCTTACCCTCTTCTCTTCCCTCCACCCTCTTCCCTTTCTCTCTCTCCCCTCCTCTCTCTCTCACCCTCTCTCTGCCCTCTCCCTCTCGTCCGCTCTTTCTCACCCCTCTCTCTCGCCCCACTCTCTCTCTCACCTTCCTCTCTCTCGCCTCCTCCCTCTCTCTCCTCTCTTCTGCCGCCTCTCTCTCGCCCCAATTTTCTCGCGCCAGTCTCTCTCTCGTCTGCCTCTCTCTCGCCCCTCTCTCTTTCGCACTCCTCTCTCTCCCCCCCTCTCTCGTCCTCTCTCTCGCCGCAATCTCTCTCGCTCCCTTTATCTCTCACCACACACTCTCTCACCGTCCTCTCTCTCGCCCCCTCTCTCTCGCCCCTCCCTCTCGCCCCCACTCTCTCGCTCTACTCTCACTTGCGCCCTCTCTCGCCCCCCTCTCTCGCCCCACACTCTCACCCTCCTCTCTCTCCCCCATCTCTCTCGTACCCTCTCTCGCCCAACTCTGTCTCACCACTTCTCTCTCGCACCACTCTCTCTCGCCCCCTCTCTCGTGCCCCTCTCTCTCGCCCGACTCTCTCTCTCTCTTCCGTCTCTCTCACATCGCCCTCTCTCGCCCCTCTAACTCTCCCGCCCTCCTCTTTCCCCTCCCCTCTCTCTCTCCCTCCTCTCTCTCTCCCCCTCTCCCGACCCCCTCTCTCGCCCTACTCTATCACCCTCTTCCCTCTGCTCCCCCCTCGCCCCTCTCTCTCTCCCCCCCCCTCTCTCGCCCCACTCTCTCTCTGGGCCCTTTATCTCTCTATCCTCTCCCTCTCCCTCTGTCTCACCGCGCTCCCTCTCCCTCCTCTCTCTCCAAACTCTCTCACCCCACTCTCTCTCGCCATCTCTCTTCCCACTCTCTCTCACACCAGCCCTCTTGCGCCCTCTCTCCCGCACCTCTCTCTCTCGCCCCCTCTCTCTCACTCCACTCTCTCTCACCCCCTTTCTCTCATCCCTTTATCTCTCTCACATCCTCTCTCACACACTCCACTTTTCCCTCCTCTCTGTCTGCCCTCTCTCGCCCCTTCCCGCTCTCTCCCCTCTCTCTGTCCTCTCCCTCTTTTCCCCTCTCTCTCGCCCCCATCTCACTCGCACCATCCTCTCTTTCGCCCCCCTCTCCCTCCCCCTCGCTCTAGATCCCTCTCTCCCTTGCACTCCTCTCTCTCTTCCTCTCTGTCACCCCTCTCACTCGCCCACGTATCTCGCGCCCCCTCTCTCTCGCCCCACTCTCTCTCACCCTCCCTCTCTCGCCGCATCTCTGTCGTACCCTCTCTCTCGCCCCACTCTCTCTCACCCCTTCTCTCTCGCCCCGTCTCTCGCACCCCTCTCTCGCCCCCTCACTTTTGCACCAATTATCTCTCACCACTCTCTCTCGCCCCCCTCTCTCACGTGCCCCTCTCTCTCGCCCGTCTCTCTCTCTCCTCCGCCTCTCTCTCATCGCCCTCTCTCGCCCCCTCTCCTCTCTCACCCTCCTCACTCCCATCCTCTCTCTCTGCCCTCTCTCTCTGCCTTCGTCTCTCTCTCCTCTCTCTCCTCACTCTCGCCCCCACTCTCTCGCCCCCTCTCTCTCGCGCCCCTCTCTCTCGCCCCTCTCTCTCTCGCCCCTTTCCCTCTCTTTCTCGCCCCCTCTCTTTGGCCAATCTCTCTCGCCCCCTCTATCTCGTCCTCGGTCTCTCGCCCCCTCTCTCTCACCCCTTTATCTGTCTCGCCCCCTCTCTCTCATCCTCTTCTCTTCCGTCCTCTCTCTTCCCTCTCTCTCTCTCCCCTCCTCCCTCTCACCATGCTCTCTCTCGCCCCCTCTCTTTCGCCCCCTCCCTCTCGCCCCTCTCTCTCGCACTCCTGTCACTCGCGCCCTCTCTCTCGCCCCACTCTCTCACCCTCCACTCTCTCGCCCCATCTCTCTCGTACCCTCTCTCGCCCAACTCTCTCTCACCACTTCTCTCTCGCCCACTTTCTCTTGCCCCCTCTCTCTCGCTCCCTCTTTCTCATCCCTCTCTCTCACCCCACTCTCTCTCACCCTCCTCTCTCGTACCCTCTCTCGCCCAACTCTTTCTCACCACTTCTCTCTCGCCTACTTTCTCTTGCCCACTCTCTCTCGTGCCCCTCTCTCTCGCCCGACTCTCTCTCTCTCTCGTCCGTCTCTCTAACATCGCCCTCTCTCGCCCCTCTCACTCTCCCGCCCTCCCTCTCCCCCCCCTCTCTCTCTCCCTCTCTCTCTCTCTCACTCCCCCTCTCTCCCTACTCTCTGTCCCGCACTCTCTGTCCCCCACTCTCTCTCCCCCACTCTCTCTCGCCCCCTCCTTCTTGCCCCTTCTCTCTCGCCCCTTCTCTCTCGCTACCCACAATCTTGCCGCCCCTTTCTCGGCTCCCTCTCTCTTGCCCCCCTCTCTGTCGCCCCTTTCTCTTACCCCTCTCTCTCGAGTCTCTCTCTCTCGTTCCTTTCTCTTTCTCTCGCCCCCTCACTCACCCGCCCTCCTCTCTTCCCCTCCTCTCTCTCTCCACCACTCTCTCCTCTCTCTCACCCCACTTTCTCACCTTCCTCATTCTCTCTCGCCCCTCTCTGTTTCGCCCCCTCTCTCTCGCCCCCTTCTCTGTTTCTGTCTCCCTGCTCCTTCACTCTCCCTCCACATAACCTCTTTCTCACCCACTCTCGCTCCGTTGCTCTCTCCCCACAAGCATGGCCCTCTGTATATGTATCTCTCTCTCTCTCTGGGCTCAAACCCCCGTTGCTCACTCACTCTCTCTCTCTCTCTCTCTCTCTCGAGTCACTGATACCTCATCTCTCGCTCTCTCTCTTTCTCTCTCTCTCTCTCTCTCTCGGCCCTTTCTTTCTCTCCCCTCCCTCTGATTCTCTCTCGCCACGCGCTCTCTCCCTCCTCTCTCACTCCCCACTCTCTCCCACCCAACTCTCTCTGCTCTTCTTCTCTCTAACCCTCCCTCTTGCCCACCTCTCTCGCACCTCTCTCTCTCGCCCCTCTCTCTCTCCCCATTGTCCCCTCACTCTCCCCCTCTCTCTCGCCCCCTCCCTCTTGCCCCCCTCTCACTCGCCCCCCTCTCTCTCACCCACCTCTATCTCTCCCCGGCTCGCCCCACTCTCTCACCCTCTCTCTCTCCCCCACCCTCTCTCCATGTACACTCTCACCCCACTCTCGCTCCACCACTCTCTCTCCCCGCTCTCTCTCACACCCTCTCTCTCACCGCCTCTTTCTTGCCCCTTCTCTCTCCTGCCCCCCACACTCGCCTCCCCTTACTCGGTCCCCTCTCTCATGACCCCGCCTCTCTCGCCCCCTCTCTCACCCCTCTCTCTCTCGAGCCTCTCTCTCTCGTTCCTTTCTCTCTCTCTCGCCCCCTCGCTCTCGCACTCCTCTCTTCTCCTCCTCTCTCTCTCCACCTCTATCTCCTCACTTTCGCCCCGCTCTCTCACTTCCCTCTCGCTTGCCCACTCTCGCTCGCCCCACTCTCTCTTGCCCCCTCACTCACCCGTCCTCCTCTCTCTCGCCCTCCTCTCTATCTCTCGCCCCCCTCTGTCTTGCCCACCTCTCTTCCCCTCCTCTCTCTCTCCACCTCTCTCTCCACTTTCTCACCCCGCTTTCTCGCCTCCCTCTCGCTCGCCTATTCTCTCTCGCCTCACTCTCTCTCGCCTCCCCCCGCTCTCTCTCCTCTCTCTCTTTCCCTGCTCCTTCACTCTCCCTCCACATAATCTCTTTCTCACCTACTCTCGCTCTGTTGCTCTCTCCCCACCAGCATGCCCCTCTGTATGTGTATCTCTCTCTCTCCCTGGGCTCAAACCCCCGTTGCTCATTCTCTCTCTCTCTTTCGAGTCACTGTCACCTCATGTCTCTCTCTTTATCTCTCTCTCTCTCTATCTCTCTTTCTCTCACTCTTGGCCCTTTCTTTCTCTCTCCCCTCCCTCTGATTCTCTCTCGCCGCGCTCTTCCTCCCTCCCCTCTCTCCCCCACACTCTCTCACCCAACTCTCTCTCCTCTTCTTCTCTCTCCCCCTCTCTCCCCCTCCCTCTTGCCCCCTCTCTCGCACCTCTCTCTCTCGCCCCTCTGTCTCTCCCCATTCTCTCTCACGCTCCTTCTCTCTCGCCCCCTCGCTCTCTCTCCCCCTCTCTTGCCACCTCTCACTCGCCCCCATCTCTCTCGCCCCTGTCTCTCACCCCACTCTCTCTCCCCTCTTTCTCTCCCACCTCTACCCCTTCCTCTTGCCCCTCCTCTCTCTCGCACCTTCCTCTCTCGACCCCTCTCTCTCACCCCCTCTCTCTCACCCCCCTCTCAAACCCCTTTGTCTCTCTCGCCTCCTCTCCCTCCCACCCTCCTCTCTTCCCTCCTCTCTCTTTCTCCCCTCTCTGTCTCCCCTCCTCTCTCTCGCCCCCCCTTGCTCCACTCTCTCTCTCTCCCTCTCTCGCCCCCTCTCACTCGCCCCCATCTGTCTCGCCCCCTCTCTATCGCCCCACCTCTCTCACCCTCGTCCCTCTCGCCCCATCACTCTCATACCCTCTCACTCGCCCCACTCTCTCTCACCAACCTCTCTCTCTCTCCCCCTCTTTCGCACCACTCTCTCACCCTCTCTCTCCCCCCACTTACTCTCCACCTACACTCTCTCCACCACAGTCTCTCCCCCACTCTCTCTTCTCCACTCTCTCTCACCCCACTCTCTCTCCCCTCTTTCTCTCCCCATCTCTGCCCCTTCCTCTTGCCACTCCTCTCTCTCGCACCATCCTCTCTCGGCCCCCTCTCTCTTGCACCCCTCTCTCTCGCACCTCTCTCTCACTCCTCTCTCCGTCGAGCGTCTCTCTCTCTCGTTTCTTTCTCTCTCTCTCGCCCCCTCACTCTCCCGCCCTCCTCACTCCCGACCTCCTCTCGATCTCTCGACCCCCTCTCTCGCCCTCCTCTCTTCCCCTCCTCTCTCTCTCCACCTCTCTCTCCTCTCTTTTGCCCCACTCTCTCGCCTCCCTCTCGCTCGCCCCACTCTATTTCGCCCTCTCCCTCTCACCCCCTCTCTCTCGGTCCCCTCTCTCTCTCGCTCTTGTCTCTCTCTCTCTTTCTCTCCCTGCTCCTTCACTCTCCCTCCACATACTCTCTCTCTCACACACTTTCACTCTGTTGCTCTCTCCCCACCAGCATGCCCCTCTGTATGTGTATCTCTCTGTCCCTCTGGGCTGGAACCCCCGTTGCTCACTCACTCTCTCTCTCTCCAGTCACTGTCACCTCATCTCTCTCTCTCTTTCTCTCTCTCTCGGCCCTTTCTTTCTCCCTCCCCTCTCTCTGATTCTCTCTCGCCACACTCTCTCACCCCATCTTTCTCGACACCTCTCTCTCGCCCCTCGCTCTCTCGCACACCTCTCTCTCCCCCCTCTCTCGCTCCCTCTCACTCGCCCCATCTCTCTCGCCACCTCTCACTCGCCCCCATCTCTCTCGCCCCCGCTCTCTCGCCCCACTTTCTCTCACCCTCCTCTCTCTCGCCCCATCTATCTCGTACTCTCTCTCTCACCATACACTCTCTCACCCCTTCTCTCTCGCCCCCTCATTTTCGCCTACTCTCCCTCGCCCCAATTTTCTCGCACCACTCTCTCTCACCCCATCTCTCTCACGCCCCTCTCCCTCGCCCGTCTCTCGTTCGTCCGTTTCTCTCTCATCGGCCTCTCTCACCCCCTCTCACTCTCTCACACTCCTCTCTGCCCTCCTCTCTCTCCCCTTTCTCTCCCCTTCTCTCTCTCTCTCTCACTCGCCCCCTCACTCGCCCCCTCTCCCATCGCCCCACTCTCTCTCACCCTCCTCTCTCTCACCACCCTCGGCCCTCTCTCTCTCTCTCTCGCCAATCTCTCTCTCACCCTTTCTCTCTCTCTCTCCCCACCCTCTCTCTCTCTCCCCCCTCTGTCTGGCTCCTCTCTCTCGCCCCCACTCTCTCTCGTCCCACATTCTCTCTCACCCCCTCTCGCACCCTCTCTCTCTCACGCCTTTCTCTCGCCCTCTCTCTCTCGCCCTCCCTCTCTCTCAGCCCTCCTCCCTCTCACCCACCTCTCTCACCACTTTATCTCTCTCGCCCACTCTCTCCCTCTTACCCTCCTCTCTTCCCTCCTCTCTCTCTCCCCTCTCTCTTTCTTCCTCTCTCTCCCCCTCTCTGTCCTCTCTCTCGCCCCTCTCTCTTTCTTGCCCCTTCTCTATCGCCCCTTCTCTCTTGCCCCACTCTCTCTCTCCCCCTCCCTCGCCCCCTGTCACTCGCCCCATCTCTCTCGCCCCCTCTCTATCGCCCCACTCTCTCTCACCCTCCTCACTCTAGCCCCATAACTCTCATACCCTCTCATTCGCCCCACTCTCACCAACCTCTCTCTCTCCCCCTCTCTCCCCCCACTGTCTCTCCACCTACACGCTCTCTCACCCCTCTCTCTGTCGAGCATCTCTCTCTCGTTTCTTTCTCTCTCTCTCGCCCCCTCACTCTCCCACCCTCCTCTCCCCCGCCCTCCTCTCTATCTCTCGACCCCCTCTGTCGCCCTCCTCTCTTCCCCTCCTTTCTCTGTCCACCTCTCTCTCCTCTCTTTCGCCCCGCTCTCTCGCCTCCCTCTCGCTCGCCCAATCTCTCTCGCCCCACGCTCTGTCGCCCCCCCTCCCCCTCTCTCTCGCCCCCCCCTCACCCTTGTCTCTCTCTCTCTCGGCCCTTTCTTTCTCCGTCCCCTCTCTCTGAATCTCTCTCGCCGCTCTCTCTCTCCCTCTTCTCTCTCTCCACACTCTCTCTCACCCCACTGTCTCTTCCCCTCTCTCTCGCCTCCTCCCTCTTGCCTAACCTCTCTCTCGCACCCATCTCTCTCGCCCGCCTCTCAACCCCCCTCTCTCTCAACCCCTTTTTCTCTCTCGCCCCTTCTCTCTATCTCACCTCCTCTCTTCCCTCCTCCACTCTCCCCTCTCTCTCTCCCCTCCTCTTTCTCCCCTCTCTCTGTCCTCTCTCACTCTCCCCCTCTCTCACCCCTCTGTCTTGCCCCACTCTCTCACCCTCCTCTTTCTCGCACCCTCACTCTCGCTCTCTCTCTCCCCCTCTCTCCCACCCCCTCTATCTCGCCCCAATTTTCTCGCACCACTCTCTCTCGCCTGCCTCACTCTCGCCCCCTTTCTCTCGCACCCACTCTCTCTCGCTCGTCTCTCTCTCGTCCGACTCTCTATCATCGCCCTCTCTCTCTCGCTCCCTCTCTCTGTCGCACTCCTCTCTCTCCCCTCTGTCTCGTCCCCTCTCTCTCGCCCCCATCTCTCTCGCCCCTCTCTCTCGCCCCACTCCCTCTCACCATCCTCTCTCTAACCCCATCTTTCTCGCCCACTCTCTCTCGCCCCTTCTCTCTTGCACCATTCTTTCTCTCCCGCCTCTCTCGCCCCCTCTCACTTGCCCCATCTCTCTCGCCCCCTCTCTATCACTCCACTCTCTCTCACCCTCCTCACTCTCGCCCCATCACTCTCATACCCTCTCACTCGCCCCACTCTCTCTCACCAACCTCTCTCTCTCACCCTCTTTCGCCCCACTCTCTCACCCTCTCTCTCTCCCCCCACTGTCTCTCCACCTACACGCTCTCCACCACTCTCTCTCCCCCACTCTCTCTCCCTCACTCATTCTCCCCCTCTCTCTCGCCCCTCCTCTCTTGCCCCCTCTTTCTTGCCCCTTCTGTCTCGCCCCCCACACTGTCACCTCCCATTTCTCGGACCCCTCTCTCTTGCCCCCCACTCTCTCGCACCTCTCTCTTACCCTCTATCTCTCTCTCTCCAGCGTCTCTCTCTCGTTTCTTTCTCTCTCTCGCCCCCCCACTCTCTCGCCCTCCACTCTTCCCCTCCTCTCTCTCTTTCCACCTCTCTCTCCTTTCTTTCGCCCAGTTCTCTCGCCTCCCTCTTGCTCGCCCACTCTCTCTCGCCCCACTCTCTCTCGCCCCCTCCCTCTCACCCCCTCTCTCTCGCCCCCCTCTCACCCTTGTCTCTCTCCCTCTCTTTCTGTCCCTGCTCCTTCACTCTCCCTCCACATACTCTCTCTCTCACCCACTCTCGCTCTGTTGCTTTCTCCCCACCATCATGCCCCTCTGTATGTGTATCTCTCTCTCTCTCTGGGCTGAAACCCCGTTGCTCACTCACTCTCTCTCTCTCTCTCTCGAGTCACTGTCACCTCATCTCTCTCTCCCTTTCTCTCTCTCTCGGCCCTTTCTTTCTCCCTCCCCTCTCTCTGATTCTCTCTCGCCGCTCTCTCTCTCCCTCCTCTCTCTCTCCCCCCTCTCTCTCTCCCCCTCTCTCTCGCCCCCTCCCTCTTGCCTAACTTCTCTCTCGGCCCCCCTGTCTCGCCCCCCTCTCAACCCCCTTCTCTCTCAACCCCTTTATCTCTCTCGCACCCTCTTTCTCTCTCACCCTCCTCTCTTCCTTCCTCTCTCTCCCCCTCTCTCTGTCCTCTCTCTCTCGCCCCGTCTCTCTCACCCCTCTCTCTTGCCCCACACTTTCACCCTCCTACTTCTCACCCCCCCTCTTTCGCCCTCTGTCTCTCTCCCCCTCACTCCCGGCCCCCTCTCTCTCTCGCTCCCTTTCTCTCGCCCCCCCTCTTTCTCGCTTGTCTCTCTCTCGTCCGTCTCTCTCTCTCATCGCCCTCTCTCTCTCGCCCCCTCTCTCTGTCGCACTTCTCTCTCCCTCTCTGTCTCGTCCCCTCTCTCTCGCCCCACTCTCTCTCACCATCCTCTCTCTCACCCCATCTTTCTCGCCCCCTCTCTCTCGCCCTCTCTCCCTCTCGCACTCCTCTCTCTCACCCCTCTCTCGCCCCCTCTCACTCACCCCCATCACTCTCGCCCCCTCTCTCTTGCCCCACTCTCTCACACTCCTCTCTCTCGCCCCATCTATCTCTTACCATCTCTCTCTCCCCACTCTCTCTCATCCCTTCTCTCTCGTCCCCTCTTTTTCGCCCCCTCTCCCTCGCCCCAATTTTCTCACACCACTCTCTCTCGCCCCATCTCTCTCGCGCCCCTCTCTCTCGTCCATTTCTCTTTCATCGCCCTCTCTCGCCCCCTCTCACTCTGTCTCCCTCCTCTCTCCCCTCGTCTCTCTCCCCCTCTCTCTCTCCCCCTCTCTCTCTCTCTCTCGCCCCCACTCTCTCGACCCCTCTGTCACGCCCCCACTTTATCTCGCCCACACACTCGCGCCCTCTCTCTTGCCCCACTCTCTCTCTCCTCCTCTCTCTCGCCCGCTTGCCCCTCTCTCTCTCGCCCCACCCTCTCTCTCTCGCGCCCCCTCTCTCTGGCTCCTCTCTCTCGTCCCCACTCTCTCTCGTCCAACATTCTCTCTCACCCCTCTCTCGCACCCTCGCTCCCTCCCGCCTTTCTCTCCCCCACTCTCCCACCCCCTCTCTCTCCCCTCACTCTTTCCCCACCTACACTCTCTACACTACTCTCTCTCCCCCACTCTCTCTCCCCCACTCTCTCTCCCCCATCTCTCTCGCTCCCTCTCTCTCACCCCCTCTTTCTTGCCCCTTCTCTCTCGCCTCCCCTATCTCGGCACCCTCTCTCTTGCCCCCATCTCTCTCGCACCTCTCTCACCCCTCTCTCTCTCGACCGTCTCTCTCATGTTCCATTCTCTCTCTCTCTCGCCCCCTCACTCTCCCGCCCTCGTCTCTCTCACCCTCCTCTCTCTCTCAACCCCCTCTCTCTCGCACTCCTCTCTTCCCCTCTCTCTCCACCTCTCTCTCCTCTCTTTCACCCCTCTCCCTCGCCTTCCTCTTGCTCGCCCACTCACTCTCACCCTACTCTCTCTCGCCCCCTCCCTCTCACCCCCTGTCTATCGCCCCCCCTCTCTCGCCCTTGTCTCTCCCTCTATCTCCCCCTGCTCCTTCACTCTCCCTCCACATACTCTCTCTCTCACCCACTCTCGCTCTGTTGCTCTCTCCCCACCAGCCTGCCCCTCTGTATGTGTATCTCTCTCTCTCTGGGCTGAAACCCCCGTTGCTCACTCTCTCTCTCTCTCTCTCTCGTCACTGTCACCTCATCTCTCTCTCTCTTTCTCTCTCTCTCAGCCCTTTCTTTCTCTCTTCCCTCTCTCTGATTCTCTCTCGCCACTCTCTCTCTCCGCACTCTCTCTCACCCCACTCGCTCTCACACTCTCTCTCTCTCCCCCCTCTCTCTCACCCCCTCCCTCTTCCCCAACCTCTCTCTCGCCCCCTCTCTCTCACCCTTCTCTCTTGCCGCACTCTCTCACCCTCCTCTCTCTCGCCCTCTGTCTCTCTCCTCCTCTCTTCCGCCCCCTCTCTCTCGCCCCACTCTCTCCCTCCATCCTCTCTCTCGCCGCACTCTCTGTCGCCTGCCTCTCTCTCGCCCCCTTTTTCTTCCGACCCACTCTCTCTCGCTCATCTCTCTCTAGTCTGTCTCTCTGTCATCGCCCTCTCTCTCTCGGTCCCTCTCTCTGTCGCACTCCTCTCTCTCCCCCTCTGTCTCATCCCCACTCTCTCGCCCCACTCTCTCACTCCATCCTCTCTCTCGCCCCATCATTCTCGCCCCCTCTCTCTTGCCGCCTCTCTCTCTCTCGCACGCCTCTCTCTCCTCTCTCTCTCGCACCCTCTCATTCGCCCCCATCTCTCTCGACCCCTCTCTCTCATCCCACTCTCTCTCACTCTCCTCTCTCTCGCCCCATCTATTTCGTACCCACTCTCTCGCCCCACTCTCTCTCACCCCTTTTCTCTCGCCACCTCTTTTTTACCCCCTCTCTCTCGACCCCTGTCTTTCACCCCGATTTTCTCACACCACTCTCTCTCACCCACCTCTCTCACGCCCCTCTCTCTCGCCTGTCTCTCTGTCATCCGTCTCTCTCTCATCGCCCTCTCTCGCCCCCTCTCACTCTCTCACTCTCCTCTCTCCCCTCCTCTCTCTCCCCTCTCTCCCTCTCCTCCTCTCTCTCTCTCCCCCTCTCTCTCTCCACTCTCTCGCCCGACTCTCTCGCCCCCCTGTCTCGCCCCCTCTCTCTCGCCCTCTCTCTCCCTCTTACCCTCCTCTCTTCCCTCCTCTCTCTTCCCCTCTCTTTCTCCTCTCTCTCACCCCATCACTCTCAAACCCTCTCACTCGCCCCACTCTCTCTCACCAACCTCTCTCTCTCCCCCTCTCTCGCCCCACTCTCTCAACCACTATCTCTCCTCCCACTCTCTCTCCACCTACACTCTCTCCACCAATCTCTCTCCCCCTCTCTCTCGCCCCTCCTCTCTCGCCCCCTCTTTCTTGCCCCTTCTCTTTCGCCCCCCCACACCGTCGCCTCCCCTTTCTCGGACTCTCTCTCTTGCCCCCCACTCTCTTGCACCTCTCTCTCACCCCTCTCTCTCTCTCGTGCGTCTCTCTCTCGATTCTTTCTCTCTCTCTCGCCCCCGCGCTCTCCCGCCCTCTTCTCTCCCGCCCTTCTCTCTCTCTCTCGTACCCCCCTCTCTCGCCCTCCTCTCTTCCCCTCCTCTCTCTCTCCACCTCTCTCTCCTCTCTTTCGCCCCACTCTCTCGCCTCCCTCTCGCTCGCCCAATCTCTCTCGCCCCACTCTCTCTCGCCCCCTCTCTCTCACCCCACTCTCTCGACCCCCGCCCTTGTCTCTCTCTCTCTTTCTGACCCTGCTCCTTCACTCTCCCTCCACATACTCTCTCTCTCTCACCCACTCTCGCTCTGTTGCTCTCTCCCCACCAGCATGCCCCTCTGTATGTGTATCTCTCTCTGGGCTGAAACCCCCATTGCTCACTCACTCTCTCTCTCGCGTCACTGTCACCTCATCTCTCTCTCTCTTTCTCTCTCTCGGCCCTTTCTCTCTCCCTGCGCTCTCTCTGAGTCTCTCTCCCCGCTCTCTCTCTCTCCCTCCCCTCTCTCTCTCTCCACACTCTCTCTCACCCCACTCTCTCTCCTCCCTCTCTCTCCCCCACTTTCTCTCCCCCTCTCTCTCGCCCCCTCCCTCTTGCTTAACCTCTCTCTCGCCCCCCTCTCTCGCCCCCCGCTCAATCCCCTTCTCTCTCAACCCCTTTATCTCTTTCGTCCCCTCTTTCTCTCTCACCCTCCTCTCTTTCCTCCTCTCTCTCCCCTGTCTCTCCACTCCTCTCTCTCTCCCCCTCTCTCTGTCCTCTCTCTCTCACCCCCTCTCTCTCACCCATCTCTCTTGCCCCACACTTTCACCCTCCTCTCTGTCACCCCCCCCTCGCCATCTGTCTCTCTCCCCCTCACTCCCGGCCCCCTCTCGCTCGCCCCTTTCTCTCGCGCCCCCTCTCTCTCGCTCGTCTCTCTCTCGTCCGTCTCTCTCGCATCGCCCTCTCTCTTTCGCCCCCTCTCTCTGTCGCACTTCTCTCTCTCCCCCTCTGTCTCGTCCCCTCTCTCATTTTTGCTTTTCCTCTCTCTCTCTCGTCTTTCTCACCATCTGTCTCTCTCTCCGCCCATAACACTCACTCTTTCTTGCCCTCGCTCTCTATCTCCCTTGCTCTCTCTCTCACATCCCCTTTCCCTCTCCTTCGCCCTTCTCTTTCGACCCCTCTCTCTCACCTCCTCTATCTCTCTTCTACCTCCCTCTCTCTATCGAAGTCTGTTCTCGCTCCTTGCTCCTTCTGTCTCTCTTGCTCCCTCTCCCTCTCATCCCCCCAGAATCTCTCTTGCCCATTTCTCTTTCTCACTCTCTTACCGTCACTCCCTCTCGCTCCTTATTTCTCTCACCGCCTTTATCCCTGCCCCTCAATCTCCCTCCCTTGCCTTCCACTCTTTCAATTCCTCTTTCTCGCCTCTATGTGTCTCTCAACCCCTCTTTCTCCCTCACACACACCTCATCACTCTCCATCACTTTCTAACTCTCTCTTGCCCACTCTCTCTTGCCCTCACTCTCTCTATCTCTCTCGCACTCTCTCTCTCACTCGCTCTCTCACTCACTCTCTCGACCTCTCTCTCACTCGCCCTCTCACTCACCATCTCACTCATTCTCTCGACCTCTCAATTCCCCCGCGCTGTCTCTTTCTTTCTTCTCTCTCTCTCTTTCATCCCTCTCTCTCCCGCACTCTCTCTCGACTCTCTCTCTCTTGCCTTCTCTTTCTCTCTCTTGCCATCAAACTCTTTTTGCCCCTTCTTTTATCTCTCACACCGTCTCTGTCTCTCACCCCCTCACTCTCTAACCCCTCTTTCTCTCTCTCTCTCTTCCCTCTCTCCTCTTCTCTCTGGCCTCCCCATCTCTATCGTCCCCTTTCTCTCTTGTTGAACTTGTCTCTGTCTAAGACTTGCCCCCTTTCTATCTCGCACCCACCCTCGCAACTCTCTCAGTCTAACTCTCTCTTTCGTCTCTGTATGTCATTATCTCTCTCCCTCCCTCCCTTATCTCTCCCTTGTTCCCCCCCTCTCTCTCCCAGACCCTTCTCTCTCTCCACCTTCTCTCACTCTCGTGCCCTCTCCGTTGGTATCTCTTTCTCTCCCCCCGACCTCCCTCTGTTTCTCTCAGATTCTCTCTGCCTGCTGTCCCTCCCTCCCTCGCTCTCTCTGATATACTCTGTCTCCCTGATCCTTCCCTCTCCCTCTGACCCAGAGACTGTGTGGGGGGTGGGGGTGGTGCGGCTGCATGTTGGGGGGGGGTGGATTAGGCGGTGGGGCTGAGAGTAGAGAGAGATGTGGGAGGTACAAGGAGGGGAAAATGGGGTAGAGATGGAATTGTGGGAGAGAGACAGATACAGCAATGTGAGGGTGAGTGGGAGAGGGAAGTGTGGAGGCAGGTGGAGAAAAATGGGTTGGGGATATGTATGAGAGAGCGGGGGAGTGAAAGGGTGAGGTGGTAAGAAAGAGCGAGTGTGTCGAAACAGAGAAAGAGAGAGGGAGTGAAGTGGTGAGAAAGGATAGAGGGAGGAAATGGGGAGGTCAGGTTGGATTGGGGGGACAGAGGGATAAAACCCCAACCCCTGAACTCAGGGCGCGGTGCCATCCCCTTCCCTTCCCTGAGGACCAGGACTTGGTGCTGAGTCTGTCTCTCTCCAGCTCAGCTTCTCCAACACAAAGACACACAACAACATCGGTCACTCTGCTGCTCGGCACACTTTAATCAACATTTTTATTGGTTACAAATGGAAGTGATGGATACAGTCAGTGGGATGGTGCCTTTTCTCACTGGCCCCTGAGTTGTGATAAACATTGAAATATTTCCCCGCAACCACCGCTTTGGGATAAGGATGGACAAACCAGCGCTCCCCTCTGTCTGTTACCATAGCGACAGGCTGCTCCATCGCTGAAACACAGAACTGAAATGAGAAAATCCCGGATGGTGCGATTAATGAAGTAATTTGATGGATGGATTGATTTGGGTGAAGGGATATTTCAGCACATTCTTCAGCTGCTGCCTGAACTTAGTCTGGGTCACAGCATAAATCGCGGTGTTTGTGCAGCAACTGAGGAGCTGCAGCATGAAGCCCAATTCCTGCACAAAGAGATCGAGATGCACAGACTGATAACCAATCCACAACATCCGGTACCATATAGAATACAGCATTAACGTTGACCATAACAGGATGAAATTGGCCGAGATTACAAACAGTAAAATGATCGATTTTTTTCGGTTTCGCATTTCTGTGTCAGACTGAGCGTCCCCATTGGTGTGAGCGCGGAGTCTCCTGCGGGCTCTGCTGGTCACTAAAATGTGTCTGACGGTGAGAACATTGAGCAGCAGAATCAGGAGAAATGGGACACCCGCGGTTAGAATGTGGTGGAGGAACTCGATTGTGACCCAGACAATGGAGGAATAAACAGCGCCTGTTAGATCACAAAACCAGGGGGCGTTCCCCAGCAAATATCGAGCCTTGAGCATAAAATACCAGAAAATGTTCTTTAAACAGCTCAGCACAGCCACTGCTCCCAGAACCACAGTCGCTGTTTTCTCACTGCAATATTTACTTTTCAGCTTCTGGCAACAAATGGCCACAAACCGATCAAAGGTGAAAGTGACGGTGAACCAGACAGAGCAGTCAGTGGCTGCATAAAGCAGGACGGCGTGGATATTACACACGAGGACGGAGTACAGGAAATAAAACTGTTCCCGATAAACAATGGGAATGTGTCTCAGGATCAGGTCGAGGATAATGACCAGGAGATCCGCCGCTGCCATGGCCCTCAGGTAACGTCTGACACATGGAGACAATCCACAATCTTTATAAAGCAGGACGTAGATGGTCACTATGTTAACTGTGAGGAAGGAAAACAAACCCATTATCCATCAGCCTGGAGGCAAAGGGACCCGTTTGATCGGGGACCCAGTGAGATTTTCAAATGTGTCCCTGTATTCAGGGATTTATTAAAATAATTGGAGCTGGAATAACAAGTGTGAAGGTCGGAATTACTGACAAAAATGTGACATAAACCACAAGAAACCCTCCCTCCCCAAACACACACAGACACATCCATAAGGACAGATGGTTTCTAGAACATTCCCACACACTCGATCACTCGAGAGCAGACACAGGTCACTACTTCCCAGTTCCTAATACTTAGGGTGGAAATGTTGCTGTTTTGAAGGATTCTTTCCCAGTTTCCTGAAGACAAACGGAGTTTGGGAATTTCTGTATTTTGATCTAAATTGTGGACGATCCTGTGTCACGGAGAAATGTAAACGCAGGGAAAACATATTCACCCCTTTAACTGCCTGAGGGGCCTTCAGAACAGTGTCTCCTTCTCCCTGGAACGCGATCTCTTCCCTCGGGATCTTATCGTTTGTTCAATTCACTGACGTCCGGCCGTTCACAAACAAACAATGTCAGGGACAGAACGTTCCGGGGAATGTCAGTTATAGAATGTCGGGGACAGAACGTTCTGGGGAATGTCAGTTATAGAATGTCAGGGACAGAACGTTCCGGGGAATTTCAGTTATAGAATGTCAGGGACGGAACGTTCCGGGGAATGTCAGTTTTAGAATGTCAGGGACGGAATGTTCCGGGGAATGTCAGTTATAGAATGTCGGGGATAGAACGTTCCCTGGAATGTCAGTTATAGAATGTCGAGGACAGAACGTTCCGGGGAATGTTGGTTATAGAATGTTGGGCACAGAATGTTCCGTTGAGCTCCCTGACCTGTCCATCACCTTTCCCCCCATCCACCCCACCACATGATGTACTGTGCACAGGCTACATATCTGTCCAGTACTGGGAGCTGTGTAGACCACAGCAGGGCACTAATGTGCGAACCTTGAACAAATATCCATCCAGCACATCCCACATCATTGTCTTATCCATAAACCTCAACCAGACAGTCTGACCAGCACAGCGACATGTGCAGTGATCACCCGTGAATTAATCTGTAAACCAGGAGCAGTTACCCTCCCAGCATGTAGGACTGTGTACCCCACCCCAGTGCATTGATCTGTAACCCAGGATCAGTTACCCTCCCAGCATGTAGGACTGTGTACCCAACCCCAGTGCATTGATCTGTAACCCTGAAGCAGTTACTCTCCCAGCATGTAGGACTGTGTACCCCACCCCAGTGCATTGATCTGTAACCCAGGAGCAGTTACCCTCCCAGCATGTAGGACTGTGTACCCCATCCCAGTGCATTGATCTGTAACCCAGGAGCAGTTCCCCTCCCAGCATGTAGGACTGTGTACCCCACCCCAGTACATTGCTCAGTAACACTGTGTTAGATCCCTGTCCAGTGTGGGAAACTTGCAGCCCATGCTGGGAGTGACAGGACATACAGCTCCCACCCATTTATAGCTCCATATCTATATTGTGCCATGACAAGAGGGTGCTGTGGGTGTGAACATCACTGCCAGAGAGAGATGGCAGGGGTATCAGTTTAAATATCACGACATGGGTGTGGTTTGGGTATAGACAGAGAGGGGGAGACTGAGAGACAGTGTCATGGACGGCTGTGCTCCCAGGTTTCAGAATGCTGAAATGTCGACACTTCGAAAGCATCCGTTAACATGAGAAAGTCTTCCCAGGAAAGATGGGATAAGGGGATATTGCTGTGAGGTCAGATGATGGAGAGTTTTGGATGAATATTTCTTCTATAGCTTTGTAAATGGGACTGTCTTCAACAGAGTCCAATACTCATTGGGCAGATTCTGACAATAATTTCTCTCAGTGCCATTTGCATTGAGTGTGACAGAGGGATTGTCCGCACGAGGCTGTGCTAATTTCCTGGTGCTCTCGTATTGAACTCACCTCATTAACTACCCACGCCACCCAATGGTGTTCCTCTCATTCAATACCAGCCCGAATTTCCCACCCATCATGGCTGGAGGGACTCACCATCGCCCGCGTGCCCCTGGATATTCCGTGATCCCTGACACTGGTGCCATCTTTAAAAGGCCAATGGGCACACAGTTGAGCTTTCTCAGTTCGGAGCTGCCCTGCACAGTTTACCCTCAGCATGGCAGATAAGGGGCAATTACACCACAATTTGTCGACAGGGGCACGGCGGTCCTGGTGGATGGGTTAGTACAGAGGGGTGCTATTCACGTCCCAGAGGGGGCCACACCACCAGACCCACTGAACATGGTCTGAGCACACCACCCAGCTCAGTGCAGTATCTGTGGTCTGAAGAAGAGTCCAGCAATACAGGACAAGCATCAATAATCTTCCCCGCTCTGTCAGGGTAAGGGTCACCGTATTCTCTCTGCTCCTTCACACTCACTGTGTATCTGTTATAGCACGTTCCCCACCCCACCTCCCGCCGCACTCTCTCTCTCTGTCTCCCTCTCTCTCCCTCTCTCTCACTCCCTCCTTCCACTTTACCCCTCACACTAATAATAACACTTCATGGATACAACCCTCTGGACTGACTCCATCCGAACCCCTCCTCATGTCTCCCACCTACAACGGCACTAACAGCAGGGCTACCCACTCCCGCCCTCACTCCCTCCCTTTCTCCCATTCCAGGAGGAACATCCTGGAATAGGACAGAAAGGGCCAAGCCGGGTGGTGGAGTGCCCGATATCCGTTCCCTCAATCCCCTCCCCCGGCCATGTGAGGAGGACCCTGGTAGGAGCCGGAGAGGACCGAGACGCCTCGTGTGGGGATTCTGAAACATCCACGTCCCACCAACCGAGTAAGGAGCAATGTTCAGTGAGGGGCAACTCTCACTTTAAACCCACTGGCAGCACCGTTTCCCCCCGGCACACCTTAGAAGCCGTGGCCCTGATGCCATCTCCCTTCTGTGTCGAGTTCGTACAAATGGAATCCCCACGGTCTCGGGGGGCAGGAGGGTGGGCTCACAACACATCATCACCACCACCTCCCAGGAAGGGAGCACGGAGGCTCCCTCCTACACCTCCCCCTGTAAACAGCTCAGATACTGACACTAATCTGTGAGAGTTACTGCTCTCCCCACTTGTCCTGACATCTTCAACAATCTGTTCTCATATACACGCAGCGCACTCTGATCCTGCAGCCCCTTTATAACGACACAGCCTGTTTTAAACTGTCTTTCTTTATCTTTCATACCAAAGTGCATCACCTCACACTGCTCTGCATTGATTCCCGTCTACCAGCGTGTCACTGTCCTGTTAGAGTTCCACACTGTCCTCCATAGACTTTACAATTCTTGCAGGTTTGGTACCATTCACAAACATTGAGATTGTCATAGTGTCACAGTCCCCATGAAACAACTGAAATCCTGCCACACACACAGGAGTGTGAGCAAGTGAAATACTGATATATTCCCATGGACAGAGTCGAATACTGTCAATGGAATAACACAAGTCCTGACATATACGAGACAGAGTAGATGAAATATTGACAAACCACAGAGAAAGAGAAATCCGGATAGGTTCCACTTATCTATATTCACCAGGGTATAATGTGATGAAGGTGAAAGTGTGTACTGTACCTTTAAGCGAGGGTGAATGCTGCTCTGAACTGAGAGCTTACAAGTACCTGTGTTATGAGAGGATGGCAGACCCAGAACAGTATATTACTTTAGAGCTGGAGTCGGGTTATAAGCAGTTAAGAGATAGAGGGTCTCTTTCAGTTCACTTTCAGTGTTAAAAACTACATTGTTGTTTTTATTGAAACAGTGGAATTTGGGAGTTCTCTCTCACTCATATTTTAACAGTTTAAGAGGTGAATTGAGCATTTATTTATGCTTAGTTTAAATTAGCAGATGAGCTCAATGTTGTGTCCTAACAATTGCTGTGTGTGTATCTGTGTGTCTCTGTGTGGGGCAGGTCTGGCAGTCTCTGTGGTGCTGAACGTAATACAATGCCACCCTCTGCTGGTCTCCTCACGCCACTGCACAGGCATTGGTAGAGGGTGAAAACCAACAGGGATTCACTCAGAGACGGGGAGGGAGAGGACAGCGGCTCACAGCACCATCCAAACTGATGTCTTATCCATGTACTGATCTAAATGTCCTTTAAACGTTGTAACTGTCCCTGTTTTCACCACTTGCTCTGCAAGTTCATTCCACACACAAGCCAGCTTCTGTCTAAAATAATTACCTTTCCAGACATTTGTAAATCTTTTTTCCTCTCACATTAAAATATCCCTCAGTTTTGAATCCCTAACTCTAGGGAAAAGACATCAGCCCTACAGCTTATCTGTACCCCTCATCATTTTATAAACCTCTGCAAAGTTAACCCTCCATCTCATACTCTCCAGTGAAAAATGTCCCAACTTATTCAGCCTCTCTTTATAGCTCCAGCCCTCCATTTCCAGCAATATCCAGGTTAAACTCTTCTGAACCCTTTCCAGCTTAATAATATCAAGGTCAATGATATCAAAGTGAATAGTCAATGTATTTTATAAGGGTGGTGGAGACCAAAACTAGAGGACATAGTTGTAAGAGGGGAAACATTTAAAAGTGACCTAAGGGCAGCTTCTTCACCCAGAGGCTGGTTTGCCTATGGAATGAGTGGGCAGGATGTCCAGACTGGACACAGTATTCCAGAAGAGGTCTCACCAATGTCCTGTACAACCTCAACATGACGTCCCAATTCCGATACTCAAAGGTCTGACCATTGAAGACAAGTGTGTTAAACACCTTCTTAACCACATTATCTATATGAGATGCAACTTTTAAAGAATTATACCTGACGGCCTAGGTCTCTGTTCTACAACACTGCCAAAGGTCCTACGTTTAATTGTATAGGTCCTACTCTTGTTGGATTTACCAAATCCAATACCTCGCATTAATCCAAACTTAAATCCATCTGCCACACTTCGGCCAGTGAGTGATATTACCACGTCCTCACCTTCCCCGTTTAAGTTTAAAATGCCCACCCCTCTCCAGGAGGCCTGCACACTCCGGCCTTGATTTTCACAAAGACCCTGAGCTTGGTTTGCCTTGTGTGGTTAGGGGGAGGAGGGACAGATTGCAGACACAGTCAGTGGGGCGGGGGGGGGGGGGAGAGGCTGGACAGTAATCAGCGGCCTGGTATCATTTCATGGTTGTCGGCAGAGGGTCGACACACGTGAGAGTTGGGTTCTACTGGTCGGTGTTTTGGGAGCAGAAATTATGGTCTTTCTCCGTGTCTGGTGTTCAGGAATAAATATCTATTTGAGACCCTTCATTGGGCAGAGTATGTCTGCAGGATTTCTTTCCCTAATATTGCAGACTACAGATAATAGCGATTAAAGATATTCATAGTTAATTTTGATCTTGCACTTGTTTAACAAAACAAAATGTTTTGTGTAGTTCAGTAATGTTAACCTGATTATAATAAATCCACACCGAGCTGAACGCTTCCCCTTAAAATGTGACCCAAAATCTGTGTATAGTAGTGTAGTGGGTAGTGTCCCTGCCTCTGAGGACCAGAAGGTGTGGATTCATGTCCTGCCTGTTGCAGAGGTATGTCACAGCATGTCAGAACAGGCTGATGGACAAAAACACAGGAGAATAATGTTCCAGCTTTATGGGTATTGCCGAGTGATGCTTGTGTCCCTACCTCCGGGCACAAAGGTCTAGGTGTAAATCCCACAGAAGTGTCTCCTAATATATCTGAACAAACTGATTAACCTGGTTTAGAATTGTGTTGAATTTCAGCATTTCGGCCCGGGATTATTGAAAGTAAAGCCATTCGTGTTGATTGAAGTCACATTTCGCAGCAGTAAAGGTTTATAGAATCACAACGGTTATGGATAGGGTTTGTAGTCAAGGTTTACCCCAGGTTAGGGGCGTCCAAAACTCGAGGACATTTGGGACAGTGAGAGGGGAACGATTTTGAAGAGGCCTAAGGGGCACCTTTTCACACAGAGGGTGGTGTGTGTATGGAATGAGCTGCCAGAGGAAGTGGTGGAGGCTGGTACAACTACATCATGTAAAAGGCATCTGGATACTGACAGACCTACCGAGCTTTTCCAGCAATTTCTGTATTTGTTAAAACAAAACATTCATTTTAACACAGGTATCTGTGTCAGCTGTTTGGATACAGAATTGGCTGGCCAACAGAAGACAGCGAATCGTAGTGGAAGGAAAATATTCTGCCTGGAAGTCTGTGGTGAGTGGTGTTCCACAGGGCTCTGTCCTTGGGCATCTACTTTTTGTAATTTTTTTTAATGAATTGGATGAGGGGATTGAAGTTTGCAGATGACATGAAGGTTGGCGGTGTCGTTGACAGTATAGAGGGCTGTTGTAGGCTGCAGCGGGACATTGACAGGATGCGGAGATGGGCTGAGAGGTGGCAGATGGAGTTCAACCTGAATAAATGCGAGGTGATGCATTTTGGAAGGTTGAATTCGAAAGCTGAGTACAGGATTAAGGATAGGATTCTTGGCAGTGTGAAGGAACAGAGAGATCTTGGTGTGCAGGTACATAGATCTCTTAAAATGGCCACCCAAGTGGACAGGGTTGTTAAGAAAACGTATGGTGTTTTGGCTTTCATTAACAGGGGGAATCAGTTTAAGAGTCGTGAGATCTTGTTGCAGTTCTATAAAACTTTGGTTCGAACGCACTTGGAATACTGTGACCAGTTCTGGTCACCTATTATAGGAAAGATGTGAATGCTTTGGAGAGGGTTCAGAGGAGGTTTACCAGGATGTTGCCTGGAATGGAGGGCTTGTCTTATGAGGAGAGGTTGACTGAGCTCGGACTTTTTTCATTGGAGAAAAAGTGGAGGGGAGGGGACCTAATTGAGGTATTCAAGATTATGAGAGGCATAGATAGAGTTGATAGCCAGAGACTATTTCCCGGAGCCGAAATGCCAAACACGAGGGGCCATAGTTTAAAGCTGGTTGGAGGAAAGTATAGAGGGGATGTCAGAAGCGGGTATTTCACACAGAGAGTTGTGAGAGCATGGAATGCGTAGCCAGCAGCAGTTGTGGAAGCAAGGTCATTGGGGACATTTAAGAGACTGCTGGATATGCATATGGTCACAGAAATGTGAGGGTGCTTACATGAGGATCAGTGGTCGGCATAACATGGTGGGCTGAAGGGCCTGTTCTGTGCTGGACTGTTCTATGTTCCATGTTCTATGTATTCTGAATACATTAAACATTTTATTTTTTAATGACGCAGGGCCATATAAACATATCTTCAAATCGACCGAGACCATTTTCTGCTCAGGGTATGGCTCTGTGTATGACAGCAGAAATGATGCACCGACATGGAACAGGGAATGTAATGGAGACATAGTTTGGACAATGTACAAGGAGACCTCACATGGTCCAGTTTGGGAGAGGATGACATTATTGTGTGATTCAACTCAGGGAGGGAGAAAATGTCATCTGCCCGAGAAGAAACAGCCTATTGCACTCTCTCTCCTTCATTATTCCTCATCACAGTAACGCGTACGAGCTAAAACAAAACTCTACTGTTATTGTTACCATTCTTATTTTTATAGAATCCCTGCAGTGTGGAAACAAGCCCTTCGGCCCAACAAGTCCATACCAACCTTCCAAAGAGTAACCTTCCCTTACAGTTACAACTTACCAGTGCACCTAAAGTACAAATCGCTGAACACTATGGACTATTTGACCAATCCACTTGAATTATACAGCTTTGGGCTGTGGCAGGAAATGGGAGCAGCCATCAGAAGCTCACACAGACAAGGGCAGAAGATGCAAACTCCACGCAGATAGTCGCCCGAGGCTGGGATTGAAGTCATGCCCTTGATGCTGTGATGGAACAGTGCGAACTACTGAGCCACTGTGCTAACCTGGAACCTCCTGACTGCCTAATGCAAAGGGAATTCAGCCAAATCAAATTCTCCCAGGATAAAATCCCATTGCTAGCAGCTGTGTGAGTACAATATCTTCAGAAGCAGAATAACATTTTGGACAATCTCTCAATTTTTCCTTTTGTCATTAGCTACACTGATATTTGGATAAGGTTCTTTCAACATGAAATTGCAGAGATTTTGTTTATTTGTGTGTGTGTGTGTGTGTGTGTGTGTGTGTGTGTGTGTGTGTGTGTGTGTGTGTGTGTGTGTGTGTGTTTGTTTGGAACGGGAAATATCGATTCTTTATTTGCAATACCCAAACAGTTGCCATTCAGCATTCCATCATAGTTGGAGTAACACTGCTCTGGATCATAAACGTGCTATTTGAGCAGATTAAATAAACTAGCCTGACTTGTTCCTAAAACTGACCCTGACCCAGTCTGAGACCAATATCATCGGCCATATCACCGACCTGGTTACATTTAACATTTGTTGTGAGCAGTGGAGAAGTGGGACGAGAAATGGGACCGGTGAGCCTGATGTCGGTGATGGGTAAGTTGTTGGAGGGGATTCTGAGGGTTAGCATTTACATACATTTGGGAAGGCAAGGGCTGATCGGGGTCATCAACGTGGCTTTCTGATGGGAAATTATGTCTCATTAATTTAATTGAGTTTTATGAAGAGATGAGAAAGAAGACTGATGAAGGCAGTTTGGTACATTGTCAATATGGATCTCAGCAAGGTGTTCATAATATTCCGATTGGTAGGCAGATTAGTAAGTTTCAGTCACATGGGATACAGAAGAAGCTCGTCACAATTGGCTTGAAGGAAGAGTCTGGAGGCTTGTGAGCAGAAATTATAACTTAATGGTAAGGGCCTGGTGAGTGTTGTGAAACAAACGGACATAGGGCTGCAGGTACATTGTTCCTCGAAAGTGGAGTTGAATACAGACAGTGCGGTGCAGAACACTTTTACAAATTTGCCTTAATCAGTCAGAGCATTGAGTATAGGGGTTGTGGTGGCATGTTGCATCTGTTCAGGATGTTGGTGAGGCCACTTTAAGAATACTGCGTACAACTCGGTTTTCTGCAGAAAAGATTTACACGGATGTCCCAGGACTGGAGGTTTGAACTTTAGGGAGAGGTAGATTAGTTTGAGGTGTTTCCACCTGGAGTGTCAGAGGTTGAAGGGTGACATTATAGAGGTTTATAAAATCATCAGGGACATAGATATTGTGAACAGACATGTTCTGCTCCCCAAGGTAGGGGAGGCCAGAACAGGAGTGCATAGGTTGAAGGGGCGAGGACCAAAGACTCAGAAGGGACCTGAAGATAAATGTTTCACACAGAGTGGGGTGTGTACAGAAAGTGCTGTCAGAGGAAGTGGTGAAGGCGGTTACAATCGCACATTTAAAAAGTATCTGAAAGAGGAGGGATATTGGCCAAATACTGGTAAATGGGACTGGATCAGATTTGATATCTGCTCGGAGTGAACAGATTGGACTAACGGGTCTGTTTCTATTCTGCATGACACTGATTCTATAAGAGGGATGACAAAAATTCTGAAAGTAATGTCCAAATCAGAATCCTCTTCACTGGAAATTTATCATGCCTCTATGTTCATATTGATTAAATGTTGCGTTCGTTAAATATTTGACAGATAACTGAGTCATGGATAATGGGACACAGACAGGAAAGTGGGGCTGAGACCACAACCTGATCAGCCACAATCTTAGCGTCTGGTGGAGAAGATTCAACGTATCTAATGACTCACTCCTGTTCCTCAATCCCGTGTTCCTGTGTTCCATTCAGACCATTAAACCTGTTAGGCAGGAGCATTTAGAGGCTACTTACTTCCATAACCTGGTGCACAGAAACAGAGGAGATCATTCAGCCCTTCAAGGCTGTCCCACACGGTTTGAGGTGATTTTAGAAATGTAATTGTAAAACCCAGGCTGGGTATGAAAGAGGCCCCTCATCTCTCTTTACAGAAATTCCCCTCTCTGAAACTTGTGCTCCATTTGTTGGTCATGTTGTAGACCCAAATTCCCTGTGAATACAGCTCCCATACCTCACCCAGCGATGGCTCACAAAATCCTCTTGTCTCCCTGATGGCAACATTCAATAACAGAACATTCATGCAAATATCACCCACTAACTTTCTAATAACAGAATGTGAGACACAGGGGCAGGGGCAGGTCGTTCATTCCTCAAATCTGCCTTCCCCTTCACTCAGATCATGACTGATCTGCTCTTGGTCTCAAATCCTCTTTCATACCCAATTCTTCATCGCCCGCAACTCAACTCTCTGACATGTCAATATCCATCTACCTCCTCTTCAAATACTTTCAGTCATCGAGCTCCCCGAACACTCTAGAGAAGAGAAATCCTGACATGCAATGCCACCTGTTTGAAGAAAACCCTTGCTGCTCCTATATCATGGCCTATTGATATGAACAAAAGAGGTTGACACAAGGGGGTCAGGTAAAAATGACTGGCCCTGATATCAAGGCTTCTGTTGCCTTCTGTTGACATCAAGGAGCTTAACAAATCTGAACTTAATGGGAATCAGAGAAAACTCTCCAGTGTTTGGAGTCAAACATGGCACTAAGGAAAGTGTGCATCATCTCAGTCCTAGGTCACATCTGTGGGAGATCCTCAGGGTAGCTTCCTCTTCACAAACACCTTCAGCTGCTTCATCAATGTCTCCCCACCCCCACCCTCCCCACCATAAGATCAGAAGTGCGGATGGTCACTGAGGATTCCACAATGTTCAGAATAATTTGACGCCCCCGTCCGCTTCTGAACTGGACTGTGTCCATGTGCAGCGAGATATGGACTCCATTGAGGCTTGTGCTTTTAAAGAGTCCATAACATTCATATAAAGGACTGTCTGACACTGCATTATGCCACAGTAAAATAAGAGTTCATTCCGCACCTCACACTGGTTTCACAGCAATATGAGGAAGTCGTTCAGCCCATTGACACTATTACAGAAGAACAGGGACAGCCCATTCAGTGCCTCCAACATATTAGTCAGGAAGAGAAGGAGTCTAGTGTGATGGACCACACCAGAGCCCCTCGACAATATTTGAAGGCGATAGCCTAGACTCTAATGTTTTCTTATTTTAAAGAAAATGTAAAGTGTCGGTCCCAGATGCAATGTAACTGGTCAAACAACTCAGTGTGAAGCACAACATCATTTACTTAAACACGGTAGATGATATAAAACCAAAGAAAGAAGAATTTAGAATAACCTAATTATATTGGACAAGTTAACAGAATAATAGATCTAGGAACTAATACAAATGAACAGTTCCATTACTGGAAGATCACATGAACACAGCCCTTGGCAAAAAGGACTATTCAGACACCGAATGACACAAATATTTCTCCAATTCAGGATTTAAAAACAGCACCAAGAGAAAATTCATAGAGAGTAGCTGCCAGGAGACATTCACTAAAGTTTTCAACTCGGTGGAGCCCCCAATTATTTCTGATGTTACTGAGAAACCAAAACCCAGAAATCCTAATCTGTGAGAGCTGACCACACCCATTCCATCTGCATTAAAATAAACCCAAAGCCTCCCTAGTTATTTACTCAAGTGGTCCTAACTAGCCAGCTTGGTAACGGTCATTCAATCTCTCTCGTAAAAGAAACCAGAACAAAATAACCTCTTAAAGCTACAAGCATCATCACACTAGTCAGCACATCGAGCTGTCATACAGGACCCGGGGTAACACAATCAGGCCCTTAGCCCTGTCCAATCGGACGAGGAAGAAGCCATTCAGTCCCTTGAGTCACTTACACAGGAACAGTAGGAGGCCATTCCCACCTCAATGCACTTACACAGGGGCAGAATGAGGTAATTGATGCTGATTCCTGATGAATGGCTTATGCTCGAAACGTCGATTCTCCTGCTGTGCTTTTCCAGCAAACCGCTGTCTACTCTGATCTTCAGTATCAACAGTCCTCGCTATCTCCTAACTGATGTTCTAACATGATGAACAAGTGGAGCAGAGGCTGCACAGACAGACTGCTCCACATTGTTCCTCGTAGCTCCGTCTGTCATGATACACACGTGGGATTTTAACACGGATTTCTAGCGGTGAGGAGTGAAGCCATATGTCTTGTGTGAAGTCACAAGAAGGTACCTTTCATCTCCAAGATGACAGCCTGGTGTTCTCTGTGTAGGGTGGAAGCTGGTGAGAATGGGAACCTGTTTCAGATGGAAGGTATTGTGGCTGCTTTTGGGGATTGTGAGCAACCTGACGTTCAGTATGGGTTCACACGCCGACTGCACAATGACATTTTGGAGAGTTAATTTAGGCATTTAAACTATCAGGAAGGCCACATTAGACTGATGAATGGACGTTCTAAGTTCAAGTAATGGTGATCTCGTTCATGTTGATCTTGTCTAGTGCCCGTCCTGTTCAGTGTAACCTGTATGCCCTACTCTGTCCAAGTCTATTTCCAACCTACGATCTATATGGCCATGCTTACTATGATCTGTCTCCACTGCTCATAAATAAAGTGTTTCTCTGTACTGAGGTACACGTGACAATAAATCAAACCAATAACTCCTGGGTAAAGTATGGAATTTCTCTCCCTGTCATTGTCTGTTTTGGAAATAAGAGACCGTTGCCACTCTTCGTGTTTCAGCATCACCATTTATTCGTCTCTCACAGCTCGACAGATTAAACACTCAGCATATTCACTTTATCCTCATGTTACCATCACCGGTATCTGTGGTAAGGGAATCATTCCTGACAAAGGACATCAAATCTGTACGGAGTGCCCCAAATGCTCTCTCAGCAAGATTCTACAACAGCCGGAAGATGGCTTTACTTATGTACTCGAATCATCTTACAATGAAGGACAGCATGCCATTGACTGCACCCATTACTTAAACAGGGTTTGATCCGTGTGAATCTCCGCTGGACACACTCCAGTGCTGGTATGTCCTTCCTGAGGTGTGGGGCCCACAACTGGACTCAGTACTCCAAATGGGACCTAACCAGAGCTTAATAAAGTCTCAGTAGCACATTGCTGCTTTTATATTCCAACCTTCTTGAGATAAATGACAAAATTGCATTCGCTTTCTTAATCACGGACTCAACCTGCATGTTTACCTTTAGAGAATCCTCGACGAGCACTCCCAGATCCGTTTGCACTTCGGCTTTATAAATTTTATCACCGCTTAGAAAGTAGTCCATGCGTGTATTCTTTTTTCCAAAGTGCTAGACCTCGCATTTGCTCGCAGTGAATTCCATCAGCCATTTCCTTGACCACTCTCCCAAACTGTCCAGATCCTTCTTCAGCCACCCCACTTCCTCAGTACTACCTGCGTGTCCACCTAGCTTCGTATCACTGGTAAACTTCGCTAGAATTTCATCCAGATCATTAATGTATAACGTGAACAGCTACAGCCCCAACACTGAACCCTGCGGGACACCGCTTGTCACTGGCTGCCATTCTGAAAAAGAACCTTTTATCCCAACTCTCTGCGTTCTTTCAGACAGCCAATCCTCAATACATGCCAGTAGCTCACCTAAAACACCATGGGCCCTCACCTTACTCAGCAGCCTTCTGTGTGGTACCTTATAAAAGGCCTTTTGGAAGTCTAGTTCGACCACATCAAATGGGTTTCCCTGGTCTAATCTACTTGTCACCTCTTCAAAGAATTCCTATGTCGCTGTGATAAGCAAGAGATGAAATTATCAAGAGAGTGTGGGGAGTCTGCAAATAGATTCAGAGAGGTAAAGACAATAGATAATAATTTGGCAGGTGGAATTTAACATGATATAACCTGCCATTACATTTACAGGAATAATGGAAGACAGTATGTTACTGAAATGGAGAGGGATTACAGGACATAATGATACTGTGTACTGGGAACGTTCACTCAGAGCCGTTTAGATAGGGGAGGTTTTGCTCCATCCCTGATCGTCTGCTCCTTGACACTCTAAGTGACCCTATTGCTCTCCGTACACATGGAATACTTTGACGTGGTTGATTGGTGGTGGGGATGGTGTTTTGAAAAGTGCATCAAGGGGACGGCCTTTATCCAAGATATATTCATTTCTTTCTACGTGGAGACCCGATGACGTTGGGAATGGCTGACTGCTTCTGATTGAAGAGGCCTCGACTGCTTCCAGGACAGTGAGTATTCACCAACATGATGTACTGTGCATGGGTACACTGTAACATTAATAGAGAGAGACAGTTCCTTCAGTTCCTCTACCTCTCCCCATTGACATGGTACTCTGCAGATGCAATATTCACCATCAGGAATCCCACTACACTGGATACACGGGGCAGCTCCCTGCTGAGGGAGAAACAATCTAGTTACCTCATCCACCATATATATCCTCAATCACCGAATGGTGACCTTGATGTTGAGATACTGGGAAATGATGGATATATCACCTAGTCCTGCCTGGAAAGTTCTGGATCATAGAAGCTGAATGAAACAGTGACCCTAACAGCCATTGGCAGCACCACCCTCCCCCTGGTGTGAAGGTGCAGGTCGTGTTGAAGGAGGTGACACCGCTCTGTGACCAGCTCCTTGTTCTGTCAGGGTCCCCTCACACTCTGCTCCTGTGTTAAGTGAAGCTTGGGAAGCTTTTCCTGGAAAACCCGACGTGGATACAGCAGACCCCTTTCCCCATACATACTCACTGCGTGGTTTCAGAGCTTCCCCTCTCTGAAGCCTCTGCTCTATTTGGTGTTCATGTTACACACCCAGAAAGTCTAACTACAGTCCCCATGCTCCATCCAGAATTGGGTCACCAAATCCTCAGGTCTCCCAGATTGTCTGAGGCAGCTCGCAGCACATCCTCCAGCAAACCATTCCCCATCCCTCCACTAAACTTTCTATTACAGGCGTCAGCCGCAACCCCATTCGGCTACAAGTGTTGTGGACCAGACCAGATCCCCCAAAAATGTTTTAAGAAGGCCGTTTAGACCCAAACCTTTCCTTATTTTGAATATAGATGGGAAGTATGCCTTACAGATATGTTGTGACTGGTCAAACCATGCAACATTAAGCAAAATATAATCTATTAAAATGCTTTAGTTAAAATACAATCAAAGAAAATAATATTTTGGGAGAGCTTATATGTTGGAACACTTACACAAACAATAGATACCGTACCTTCTTGGTTTACACCCCTTGGCACAAAGATATATTCAAATACAGATCCTTATAGCAGTTTTCCAATCCAGGAGGAAACAAAGTCAACAGAGATCTGAGAGAAAAGCAGCTGAGAATCATGTATTGAAACTTCCAAACCTTTTGGTATCCCCAGCAGCTTCGGAATGCTGCAGCTAAAAACAAAAGAGAAACCCTGATCTGGGAGAGTAGGCTACGGCCCTTCCATTGTTACCACCGTTTTAATGAAACCTAAAGTCTTTATTAGTTATTTACTTAAACTGTTCTCAGACAGCAGTTCTGCACCTCTGCCTTTAAAACCTATCTTCAAAAAAAAAGTCCAAGAGAAAATAACCTTTTCTCAGACAGTATTCTCACGACTCCATCTTTAATAAAATAATCCATCAATATACAAAGGTGGACTCATTTTAGAGCTCCTAATCTTCCTCTATGAGTAGACTGAAATGCATATACATTACATTGACTGTGAGAATGCAAATGTTCACAAATAATTTCGATTTCAGGCATTTTACTCCTGCCAGTGAGATATATCCTGGAGTAGTGAGCATTTCAAGTTAGAAATGGTCAGGGAATGGTGTCAAGATTCAGCTCATGGTCAAAGGGATGTCCCACAGTTGTGACTTGTATGCTTCAGCCTCAGATATTGGCCAGGGATGGGATGGAAACAGTGGAAGGAAGTGGAATTTGGAACCAGAACAGCAGACAGTGACTTCCATGCTCTTAATATTTAAATAACAAAGGCAATGATACAATGCATTGTGGTTCTCCGCTGGAACTGAGTAGGTCAACATAGAGACCCGTGAATAACACTGCCAGAGCATAGAGCGAGACAGTAACCTAACACGTTCATTGATGTAGTTAGTAGTGGTCTGGAGAGTGAATATCTGGATTCAGAGTTTCAACAGGAACAATAATAGTGGCAAGAAGTTTAGACTATATGAAAGAATAATAATACAGTCATAATTGGTTTATATAAAACAACATCTGGACAGTGACGCTTACCAGGAACACCAACGATAGCCATGAAAGGATAATAAAAGTATTGAATAATGAGAAGAGCGTAATAGATCCGCCATGATAATGACAACCAATCAAATGCAGAAAGATACCAAACATAATAGGATAAGTGCCTGTCTATTGTTGGAATATTCCAGTCTAATATTCTCAGATTCTGATCCATTGCTGAAACATTCCAGTCTAATGTTCGCATATTCTGATCCATTGTTGGAACATTCCAGTCTAATGCTCTCAGATTCTGATCTCTCCTCCCCCTTTCTCTGGAGCTGCTGATCCCTGTCAGTGTTGTCGGTGATGCTTTCGCTCATGTTATGGGATAACACAATGAACGGTGCCCATTTATCATTAAAAGATGGAAACCTTCCACTGGGATAATTAAAATCCATCGAGACTGGCATTAATCACAGTCACTGAACAAACAGGCTCAGTTAACCAGTTCCATACATCTCTTTTCATATCACTGTACTGGGTTTGGATGGAATGGATGAGGGTTGCTGAGGGTTGGACCATAAACGTTTCAATCTTTTTAATCTTTTTTTCTTGTATATGAGAGTATTAAAGAACACTGCAGGAGTCTATATATGTTCCACTCTGTTTATGAAAGGAAGCAGTTATAAAATAACAGATCGGCTGCACAAAAAAAAAATACCTGAATACAAAGTATGGTACTTATTGACCAGTGTGAGGCTACTCCTGGTTTTAATGTCCTGCTGTCAGATCCTTTCATAACCTTGAGACAGAGCATTGAGACTGCTGCTCAGGAACAGGCCGAAACAATTCTGTCCCTTTGGATCTCTTGCAGAGGGATCAGAGAAGACAATTCTGCTCATATTAGCCTGTTGCTACTTGAAAGGTGGAAAGCTGGAATATTGGCACATTTTGTCAAAAGAATCATTCAGAACAAAGAGCTGTGTCGCTGCAGCTGTATGAGATGTTACTGAGAGGGTACCTGGAGTACATTGTGTTGTTTGTGTTTCTGTAACTGAGACGGAATGGGCCTATATCAGATACAGTTTACCGGCTGCTCATAATCCACGGATTGCTGTGTCATTTAATGTCTCATGTCTGTTATACAAGGACGGGAGGAGGCCATGAAGCCTCTCGAGTGTGTTATAGAAGAACAGGAGGAGGCCATTAAGCCTCTTGAGTCTATTACAGAGGAAAAGGAGGAAGTCATTCAGCCTCTCAAGTCTGTTACAGAGGGACAGGAGGAGGCCATTCAGCCTCTCAAGCCTGTTCCAGAGGGGCAGGAAGTATCCATTTAACTTTTCAAGACTGTTACACATAAATATTAGTTTTAAACTAGTTGTGAAATAGGAAAGACCTGATGTAAACATTAAAGTTCTAACTTTGACTAAGGCCAATTTTGAAAGTGTTTAGGCGAGCCCTGTGAAAGGCTGACTGGGATATCCTATTCACAGGTAAAAGGATGTTTGGAAAATGCAAGGCCATCAAAACATATTTTCAGAGAGTCCAGAGCCAATGTGTTTCTATTAGTGAGATGGGCAAGGCTGGTAGGTGCAAGGAGTACTGGATGGCTAGATATATTGATTTTATGGTCAAGGTAAGGAAGGAGGCATACGTCAGGTAAACGGAGCTGAGATCAAGTGGATCCCCAAAGGAGTATAATGGCAGTAAGTGTATAGTCAATGGGGAAATCGGCTCAGAAAAATGTGGACATGAGATGGCTTTAGAAATAGGGTTAACGAGGCATTGAAGAAATTCCGCAAATCCTTTAATGGCAAAAGATTAACTATGGAGAGAATAGGGCCTCTTAAAGATCAGTAAGGCTACCTATGTGTGGAACCACAAGAGATCGGAGGGATTAGAAACAAGTATTTCTCCTCAGTATTTAATGTGGAGGGGGTTATAAGAGCCAGAGAATTAAGAAATATTTAGTGATATCTTGAAAAGTATCAATATTACAAAGCAATGTAGGACATTTCAAGAAACCTGATCAGTTGTATCCCAAAGGTATGTGGGAAGCTAGGAAAGAGATTGCTCAGCATTGTGCTGATATATTTGTATCATTGTTTTCCACAGGTGATGTATCAAAAGACTGGAGGGCTGCTAACATAGTGTCATTATTTAAGAAAGTAAGGAAAATACAGCTAACTATAGATCAGTGAGCCTGACGTCAATGGTGACTAAATTGTTGAAGGGGGTTTTGAGGAAAAGGATGTATATGCATTTGGAAAGACAGGGACTGAAGAGGGATTTATACATTTGAGATCACGTCTCACTGACTCGGTGGAATGTTTTGAGGAAGTGATGAAGATGATTGATGAAGGCAGGAGAATGGAGGTTGTCTTTATGGAATTCAGGAAGAAAACCAAAATGTTCTACATGGTAGACTGGTGAGCAAGGTCAGACTGTCTGGAATCCAGGGAGAGTTCGCCATTTAGATCCAACATTTTCTTTACAATTGGAGACAGGGCATGACAGTGGATGTTTGTTCATTGAACTGTGACCAGTGGTGTGCCGCAAAGATCAATGGTGAGTCCATTGCCTTTTGATAATTATACTTGAGTATATGAAGTATGTTCAGAAAGTTTGTAGACAATTCCAAATTTGGTGGTGTAGTCGACAGTGAAGAATGATCTCTCAGAAGAGAATGGGACCTTGATTAGGTGAGCCGACGGGTGGCAGATGGAGTTAAATTTAGATAAATGTGAGGTGTTGCATTTTGGCAACACAAATCAGGGCAAGAAATGAAGGTAGGTTTCTGTCTAAAGTTGCCACTCAAAGAGAAATCCATTGAAATTATAGAATCCCTACTGTGAGGAAACAGGCTATTCGGCCCATCGAGGCCACCCCTCTGTACAAACAGTACCCTACTGGACAAACCCCTACCCTATCCCTCTGAGCCTGCATTTCCTATGGCTAATCCACCTCGCCCACACATCCCTGGGTACTTGGGGCAATTTAGCATGGCCAATCTACACTTGCCTGTATATCTTTGTACTGTGGCAGGAAAACGTAGCACCCGGAAGAAACGAACGCAGACACGGGGAGAATGTGAAGACTCCACACAGACAGTCATTCAAGGATGGAATTAAACTCAGATCGCTGTGCTCTGAGGTAGTAATGCAAGCCACTGAGATATTGGGTCACCTGGTGGTGCTTTCCTTGAAAGTGCCGTCACAGGAAGACAGCGTAGTGAAGAAGGCACTTCGTGACTTCCCTTTATTGGTGCCTGCTTTGAGTCTATGCGCTTGAATGACATGTTGCATCTGTACAGGACATTGGTTTGGCCACTTTTGTAATATTGGCTTTAATTCTGGTCTCCCTGCTGTCGGAAAGATGTTGTCAAACTTGACAGGGTACAGAAGAGATTTAAAAGAATGTTGCAGGCGTTGGAGGGTTAGGGTTACAGGGAGAGTTTTAATAGGCTGGGACTATTTTCAAGTGTTGAGGCAGAGGGGTGACCTTAAAGAGGTTTATAAAATCATGACGGGCATAGATAAGGTAAACAGTCAATTTCCTTACCCCAGGATAGGCGAGTCCAAAATTACAGGACAAAGGTTTCAGGTGAGAGGGGAAAGATTTATAAAGGGAAATGAGGTACAACACTTTCAAAGAGAGACTGCAGTGTTTATGGACAGAGCACCCAGAGTAGGTGGTGGAGGCAGGCACAGTTACACCATTTAAAAGGCATTTGAATGGGTACGTGCATGGGAAGGGTTTAGAGGGATATGGGCCAAGTGCTGGCAAGGGGGACGAGATTAAATTAGGATATTTGGTTAGAATGGACAACTGGATCGAACGGTCTTTTTCCGTGCTATACATCACTGAGATACTGTTGACACTTGAGTTTATAACACAGGAACAGGAAGAGGCTATTCAGGTTCTGAATTCAGTCGGTAAGCTTGTTTGCTCAATTGCTGAGAGTCGAATACAAAAATACATTATTCAGAATTTGATGGTATTTTACAGAAACAGGAGAAAGGCTTTTAGTCAAGAGAAGCTGTAAAAAATATGAAGAGGCCATTCAGTCCCTCAAGTCCGTTCCACAGGAGCAGCAGTTGAGCACAGAGAGATTGGAGCCTGGTAATCAGTACCAGGAGGAGGGCATCTACTTTCACAAACTTGGGATCACTCACTTGCTCAGGACGGGGACAGGAACAGGAGGTAGTCACTCAACAGCTCGAGACTGGGACACAGGGACAGGAGGCACTCAACTACTCGAGACTGGGACACAGGGACAGGAGGCAGTCACTCAACTACTCGAGACTGAGCAACAGGGACAGGAGGGAATCAATCAACTACTCGAGACTGGGGCACAGGGACAGGAGGGAGTAGCTCAACTGCTCGAGACTGGCACTGAGAAATCTGGAGGCTTGTGATGCCCCAGGATCCTGTTACGCAGGGACAGGAGAAGGTGACTCACTCCCCAAGAGCTTTGGGCAATGGGAGAGGAGGGGAGTTTGCCTGTTACAAACAGAAAGAGATGAATAAGTTGCATTCATGGGTCCACACAATCCTGCCCCACCATTCTCTCAGAGCACAGCTGATTTGATTGTGATTCCCTCATGCCATTTTACGCAGACGCCCATCTCTGCAGCCTCTGCTCCATTTGTTGGTCATGTTGCAGACACAGATGCTGTAACAACAGTCACTATCAGTCATCCAGAGGATCGGGTCGAAACAGATGAGCCAGGATTTGAAGGGACCAATCACAAGAATGAAAACGCAAAAAAAAGGCACTGCCAGATGTTTAGTTCTCTCACATTCGCAATCCAACTCACGTAACCAGCCCATCCATTGTACGTTCAAGATGGAGCACTGTATAGATCCAGCTAGCGTACTGCTGAATGCAACCCAGCAATGTCCAGAGTGGAACTCTGTGCAGCCCACACCAATGCCTGATCCATAATCCTTTGCTAAATGTCCAGCATAGGGAGCTGTGCAGACCACACTGGTTCATTCATATATAAACGCAGGCTGTTGCCTTTTTCGGTAACACTGTGTTAGATCACTGCCCAGTGTGGGGAAACTTGCAGCCAATGCTGGCAGTGACAGGATGTGCAGCTCCCATCCATTTACAGCTTTATATCTCCATTGCACCTTGCTGAGGGAACATCACTGGAAGGGAGAGATGTAAATTGAAACAGTTTCAATACCAATAGTTCCGACTCAGGTGCATACTACTCCAGTATTTAAAGATAAAATAACTGAGATAATGTTGAGTGAGGTTTTGTGGATGGTGCAAAGAAGTAAGGGAGGGATGGTGCTGTTATCGTGGATGCACTATAAGCCTCCAAATAATCAATGGGAATTAGAGAAACAATTATTCAGGGAGGCTGGGGAGGCTCGCAGGAGCAATAGGATTGTCATAATAGGTGATTTTAATTATACTAACATAGACTGGGAATTCCAGAGGGTTCAGGAGTTAGATGGAAAGGAATCAGTTAAGTATGTTCAGGCAAGTTTCCACAAGTAGCATATAGAGGGTCCTACTCGGGAAGGGACAGACTCGACCTACTGTTGGGACATAGGGCAGGATAGGTGACAGAGGTAAAGTGGGGGAGCATTTTGGGACCGGTGACTAGAATTGTGTTAACTTTAAAATTGTTATGGGAGGGACAGAATTGGTCCACAGATTCAAGTTCTAAATTGGGACGAGGCAAATTTTGTTGGAATTAGACTGGGACTTGCAAACGTTGATTGGAGTAGCTTGTTTCCAGGCAAAAGGACCTCTGGTATGTGGAAGGCCTTTAAAAGTGAGATAGCTCGAGTTCAAAGTCTATGTTTCTGTGAGGGTGAAGGGAAAGTGAGGCAGGAAGAAAGAACGGTGGCACGGTGGCACAATGGTTAGCACTGCTGCCTCACAGCGCCAGGGACCTGGGTTCAATTCCCGACTCAGGCGACTGACTGTGCGGAGTTTGCACGTTCTCCCCGTGTCTGCGTGGGATTCCTCCGGGTGCTCCGGTTTCCTCCCACAATCCACAGATGTGCGGGTCAGGTGAATTGGACATGCTAAATTGCCCGTAGTGTTAGGTAAGGGGTAAATGTAGGGGTATGGGTGGATTGCGCTTCGGCGGGTCGGTGTGGACTTGTTGGGCCGAAGGGCCTGTTTCCACACTGTAAGTCTAATCTAATCTAAAATCCTGGACGACAAGAGATAATCAGGGTCTAACCAGCAAAAAGGAGGGCTCAGTTTCAGGTAGCTGGAATCAATGGAATCTCTGGAGAGACACATGGATACAGGAGTTTACTGAAAAAGGAAATCAGGAGGGCGAAAAAGGGGGTATGACATAGCCTTGGCTGAGAAAATTAGGGTGAATCCAAAGATGTGCTTTCTGTATAGTAAAGAAAAAGAACAACTACAGAGAAAATAGGATGCATTCATGTGTAAAACCACAACAGACGGGCGAGGTCCTCAATTTCCCCTCTGTGTTTACCATGAAGAAAAACATGAAGATCTGTGATCTTTTGGGGGGTTAGTTGTCATATCCTGGTTCCGTTCATATCACAGTAGAGATGCTGTTGGACATATTAGAATGCATAAAGTCAGATAAATCTCTTGGTCCTGACCAGATATATCCAAGAGCACTGCAAGAGGCGAGAGAAGACAGTTCAGGGGCCAAGGTCCCGGAAGTCGGGGCAGTAGCAAACGTAGTGCCCTTATTCAAGAAGGGCTGCAAAGAAAAGCCTGGGAAATATAGACCAGTAAGATTCACATCTGTTTTCGGTAAACCGCTTGAGAAGGTACGGAGATATAAGATGTGCATGCATTTGGAAAGACAGAGTTTGACTTGGAGCAGTCAGCAGAGCTTTGTGCATGGCGGATCATGCCTTACATATTTTGTTAGAGATTTTGTGGAAGCGACCAGGAAGGTTGACGAGGGCAGGGTGGTGGACATATTCTATATGGATTTCAGTAAAGCCTTTGGTAAGGTTCCAGATGGTAGGCCGCTCAAGAAGGTTAGATCGCATGGACTCCAAGGTAATCTGACAAATTGGCGACACAGTTTGCTTGACGTTAGGAAGCAAATGGCTCTGGTGGAGGTATGCTTGTCGGACTGGAGGCCTGTGACTAGTGGAGTGCCTCAGTGGTCAGTGCTGGGCCCATTGCTGTTTGTTATCTATATCAACTGTTTGGACGAGAGTGCACAACGCAACATTAGGTCGGATTTTAATGATGAATGAGAGGGCTTTAAGGAGTGTAGTGGAACAAAGGAAATTAGAGATCAGGTGCACCGTTGTCTGAAATTTGATTCACAGATACACAGGACAGTGAAGGAGGCTGTTGGCACACAGGTCTTCATCAGCGCATTGAGTATAGAAGTTGGGACGTTATGTTTCAATTATACAGGATGTTGGTAAGGCTACAGTTGGAGTATTGGGTTAAGTTTTGTTCTCCTTGCTCTAGAAAAGATATTATTGAATTAGAAAGAGTGTAGAAGAAATTTCAGAGACGTTTCCTGGGCTAAAGGGTTTAAGTTATATGGAGAAGTTGGACAGGTTAGAACTTATTTCTTTACAGCCGAGGAAACTGAAGGGGGTTCTTATAGAAGTGTAGATAGTTTGTGAGAAGATTTGTAGCTCGAGTGTTCATTGTTGTGATTCTGTTCGCCAAGCTGTGGATTTGTGTTGCAGACATTACAGCGGACAGCTGGAACTGACAACTGGAAGCGGCAGATACAAACCATTATAAATGCTGGAGGAAACATCACGGAAGCGCTTCACGGGAGACCCCCAAGTACTGAGGATGTCACCTAGACAGGGGACGAAACGTCTGCAACACCAATTCCCAGCTCGGCGAACAGAACAAGAAGTGTATAGGGTGAATACTTCTTTTTTTTTGGCGAGGTTGGAGAATCGAAGACTAGAGGAAATCTGTCAATGCTTCGAGAGGAATAAAATCAAAATTAATCCGTAGGGGCAACTTTTTTACAGAGAGCATGGTACACATATGGACTGAGCTGCCATTGGAAGTGGTCGAGGTGCGTACAATATCAACATTGAAAAGGCATTTGAACAAGTACACAGATAGGAAAATATTAAAGGATACAGAGCAAGGGCAGAGAAATTGGATGAGTGTGGATGGACATTTTGTTCGGCATGGAACAGCTGGGCAGAAGGGCCTGTTTCCGTCTGTAGAACTATATGACTGTGAATACGTGTGTTTTGCGATAGAGACAGGGAGGGGGAGACTGAGAAAAAATGTCATGGAAAGATATGGTCACTGTTTCCAGAATGCTGAAATGAAGACATTTTGATAGTATCATGCAACAAGGGTCAGTATTATGAAGAATTATGAGTGAATGGTACATTAGTATGAGTTCAGGCGATGGAGAGTTATGAATGAGCATTTGCCCTGCAGCTTTGTAACTGGGAGGTAGGACTGCAGAGTCTTCGACACATTGAGCTGTATGAAACAGTAACTTGTCTCAGTTTCATTTTCGTTGAGTGTGACAGAGGGATTGTCTGTACAAAGCTGAGCTAGTTTTGTGGTGCGATTGTATCGAATTCACCTCATTAGCTACCCATCCCACCCCATGGTGTCCCTCTCATTCAATACCAGCCCAATTCTCTGACCAATCATGATTGACTAGACGGCACTCCGGCACTTTTACCCCAGTTTTCTTCAAGTGCCTGTTCGAGGGCATTTCGCATGGAACGCACTCTCCTAACAATATATTCCACCTGCTTTATACTTTCATATGACAGTCAGCATGCTTTACACAGACCAAACAAAAAATCTACATTATTTTATGGTTATAGATGTCTAATCACACTTAGTACTTCTGGTTATTTCACTTGACTCACCTTAATGATATTAAATCAAAGACAGCTTCTAAACACGTCTTGTTATAAAATATAATTTCGAGCAGAGAACGTTTTTAACCTCAGCCGTTATCTTGACCGTTATCTGAATTGTATCATTTTCATTGTTATGAAAGTTTCTCTTGCCCTTTCCCTGTGACTATTTATGTCTGTGACAGTTGCACTGTCTCTCACTTTGTTAGTTGGATGGCAGGTTTGTGATGTAGAGGGAGGCCAACAGCGCAGGTTCAGTTCCTCACACTGACAGAAGGGGACGCGCTCTCAACCTCAACCTCACCCCATCATCCGAGATGTGGTGACCCTCAGGGTACACCAGCATGAGTGGTCGCTCCAAGGAGAGTTCTTTGGGTCTCTATTCTTTCAATGTTAGCATTTTATTTTTTTTAAAACGTAATCTTATTGAAAAGAGATTTTTTACATTACCATAACCGAATAACAACACAACTCAAATAACTGAACAAAATTACACTCCTGTGCATGTACATACAAAACAAGTTAAAAACACAAAATGGATAGAAGAAAAACAAAAATAAAGAATAAGTAATGAATAAATAGTACACCTCAGCATAACAAAACGATAACTCTCGTTCTTCAAGAGCATTAACTGATACGCATTGTTATGTTCATAATTGTTCCTTGCTCGACTTTAGATTCATTACTCAATATAGTCATGGCTATATAAAAGCCCTTCTTAATGTGACAGATAAACCTGCATCGTGGTAATCCAAAAAGAGCTGCCATGTCTTATTTAAATATCAGTTTTTTTTAATGCATCATACTGGTGAGAAAGTCCAAAGGGATATTCTCCATGAAGAATTTACGAGGACACAACAGACCCAGGGTTTTCAGACATCGAACACAACAGAACATGTTTTCTAGCACAGAAAGTAAGGATATATTTTTTTCGTCATGTGCATCTGCGTAAGGTACCCTGAGCAGGCCCAGGAAAAGAAAAACCGGGTCCATCTCCAATTCAGTCCCCAATACCTACTCTATCACAGCTACCACAATGCTCCAATATATATGAAGCCTGCAGCAGGACAACAAGCAATGAGTAAGAGTGTCTGTAGTCATTCTGCACTTATGACAGGCTGAAGATAATCCCACTTCGCATTTTGAGAGTCAGTCTGGGGTCAGATAGACACTATGAAGAATTTTCAACTGCATGGAATGGGTCCTATTACAGATCAAAATCCTTCGAGCATTTTCACAAATATTCTCCCATCTCTCCGAGGTGTTCTGAACCCCCAACTATCTCTCTCGCAGACATCACAAAGCTGCACAGTCTCGTCTGCGGGGACACAGTCCAACTAATGATAAAGGGTACTGGCAGAGAGTGTATTCTATGCAATAAGCACCCACTTCTCTCTATTAGATCTGTGATAATCTGTTAAAGGTATATTTTTTTAAATCAAATTTCTGATCTGGATAAAAAAAACAGAAGAGGCCTCTACTAGGAAGTCCATACTTACGAGTTATTTGATCAAATGATGTCATTCTTTCTCCCTCAAATAACACGTGGTGGCTCAGTAGTTAGCACTGCGGCCTCACAGCACCAGGATCCACAGTTGTGCAGGTTAGATGAATTTGCTATTGATAAATCACCCATTGTGTTCAGGGATGTGTAGGTTGGAGCATTAGTCAGGGTAAATATCGGATACTAGGGGAATGGGTCTGGGTGGGTCAAAGTCGACTTGTTGGGCCCAAGGGCTTGTTTCCAGACTGTAGGGATTCTATTATTTCTAAATCACTCAAGTAATTTGCACGCCTGGCTTCCCACAGTTTAAACATGGAATCCATTATCCCCAGTTGACAACTTGTTATACCAATTATAGGGGTAAGCAGCATAGTTTTGGCTATATTGCCCTCGACCTGACATATTGGCATTCATGCTTTAACTTTATTGATAGTTATTGCGTTATGACAATACTCCATAAATGTTGTCATTTTGCTTAAGAACAACAGACTAATAAGGGTTCACTTTGTCTGAGAGGGTTCAAAATCTAACCGTATTGACACTGAGTCCTCAGTGGCCCAGACATTAACATAGGATAATAAAGAGCTTAATTGATAGCTTTTAATCTGGGAGATCTACTCCCCACACTCTATGGGGTAGTTGCAGTTTGGTTAGCTTGATAAAGAGTCGCTTATGGTGCCAAATAAAAGCAACAAACCAGCCATTAAGTATCCTCAATATCTGTCTGGGAAACATCAAAGGAAGCATGCACACGGGGTATAGCAAACAAGGAAGGACATTCATTGGAAGAACAGCGATCCGACCAAGCCAGGATGTTGGAAGTGCCTTCCATTTTTGAAGGTCTTGTTTAATTTTGTCAAACAAATGGACAGAGTTCACGTTAAATAAATGATCAAAGATGGATGTAATGAATATACTAAAATAGGGAAACCACCCCCGTGACCATTTAAAAGGAAACCAGGGTTTGCCTTCAACATCAGGTATTTCCCTGAAACCTCCCATAGGCATGGCCACAAACTTTGTAAAATTAATTTTATAGCCCGAAAAGGTGATAAGCGAATTAATGCATTACATCACGTGAGCTGCCGAAACTGTGGGATTTGACAAAATCCTAAGACCCTCATCTGCATACAACATAATCTTATGTTACTTCGATCTTACTTCTGGGGCAGGAATGTTGGAATAATATTCCCAATTGTGTAGGATGCCACCAAATCTAAGACTGTTGCAGGGATGGGGAAGAGATCAACCCTCGTCTACCATTTCTGCGGGTTAAAGGAGAAAATAAAATCCCTACTTGTGAGGCATATCTGCCTCCAGACATCTACCAGCTCTAATTCTGCACACAAATCCACTAATTGCTTACATCATAACGAGGGTATTTGGGACATTTGGACACTCTGTCCACCGTGGGTCCATAAGACAATTGAAATCTCCTTCTACAATTATGTGCCACGATGCAAGATAACTTAATTTGGAAAATGCATCTACCAGGAGTTTAAGGTTGTGCACCGGGGGTGGGGGGGCGGCGGCAATAAACATTCAGGATACTGTATTACTTCCCACAGTTCAAGACTTTGGGGATGATGATCCTCCCGTGAGTGTCTAATGCAATCTAGTAATTTAAATGGAAGATTCTTCTTCACTAGGATGGCTTCTCCCCTACTTTTATTAAAGATGAGAAAAAAAAACCCGATCAAACCGCCCTGCTTTAACGTCAAATGTTCCTTGCCATCAAGGTGCATCTCCTGCAATTGGACAACATTCACCCTCTCTTTTTGAAGACTAGAAAGTACATTTTTCCTCTTGGCTGGCAGACGGCTCCCCTTAATGTTCCAGGTACAACATTTAAGCACATCGTTATCCATAACTCATTGTAGCAACATTTCAACTCTAGAGTTTCACATCGAATTATGCATCCCTGATGATAAATGAAAAAAAGACTCATTGACCCTAAATACTGTACCACCTAAAACTACTACAACTAAAACGCTCTCAAAACTTTCCAAAGCTAAACGCATTAAAAAAAAAAGAGAATGAAATAAAATCCAAAATGCCAATCACACTCGATTGGGGAATTTACCGCCTACTGGGGACGCTTACATATCTCAAAACTTTATCTTGTGCCCGCTACCAATATGGAATCCTGGGCAATTAACAACAAAGATCGGGCTTGAAGTGCCCTTCGGTTGGCACTTAGTCATCACAACTACCTTTGTAACACCCTTCAGCTTGAGCTGCACCCCAGACACGAGCAAAGAACGAGAAAAAGAATACTAATACTAATGAAGAAGTTAAAAATGAGTACTCAATCCAGTCCCGGTTATAATTTAATACTGGTTAATACCAGAAAAATCCAACAAATTTCTTTTAGGAAAAACATGATTATCTAAATATCCATCTTACTTTAAAATGTCCATAAAGTTTTCGCTTTCTCTGGAGAGTCATACGAGTTCGTGGATCCATTGAAATCAATTCAGGGCACCGCTGGCTACCGTAAGGAATACTGGATCCAGAGTTCCCTTACTCCTGTCTTAATCTCATCAAAAGATTTGCTTTCCTGAATCACCGCCGCTGAAAAGTCCTGAAAGTCCATAATCCCGAGCTCTGGTGAATTAAACCCATCAGATCTTTCCTCTGGGTTATGAAAGCTTCCACCAGTCTTTGTTTGTCCCCATAACTATGTAATCGAACAAGAACAGGATGAAGGCATTGGTCTGAGTCTGACTTCCGTGCCGTAACCCGATGAACTGTCTCAGTCTTCACCCGTCCCTCCTCAGATTCGAAGTGAAGGGATTACTGCAGCCAGTTCTTGAAAAAAAAAACTCACCAGCTGACCACCTTCTGTCCGCTCCAGCAAACCGACAAGGTGAATATTCTTCATTCTGCCCCAGTTCTCGAGGTCGTCATCTTGTTCAGTTAAGGTGCAGACCTGTTTTTCAAGGGCGAGGATCCTCTCCTGAGAGGTTTCGATCACAGTCTCTGTCGCTTCAGTTCAGCGCTTGGTATCGTCTGTTCTGTTTCCAAGGCTGTCAAGTTGCTGCTCATGTTTTTTGGAGCACGGCTGAGAGCGGCTCTAGCCACGGCTGAACTGTTCTTCAAACATGGCTTCAATCATTTCGTGTAACTTGGTGAACTCAGTGACCAAAGCCTGGTGAGTAACTGGGTTCATGGAACGAGCAGAATGGGTTGCAGCTACAGCCTCAGGTATGCTTGATGCTTCTGACGGGTGCACCACTTGTTGGGACTTCCTCGATCCTTTCCCCATGTTTTGTCATTGCCCTTTGACAAATCGGGATTAGTAAAGATTCTATTGTTCTTTTAGTGTTGAATTTTATGTAAATGGCTGGGATGGGGTGAATTAGAGAACCACTTTGCCCGTGTGTTGATGCAGAGCCCAGCAAAACAGACCTTCTGGATCCCCGCCGTCTAGTATTCTCCCTTAACATTTTATCGATATTATCATTTCATTTTGCATTATATTCCTGGAGGTTCTGAAGCCGTGTTATTTGATACCACTGTCTACATTTCCCACCACACTGCACATTTCTGCCCATTCCTCGATAATCCTTGACTCTGTTGTTATTTGTGAACCTTCCATCTGTGCCTCAAAAATATTCAGTGTCTCTGCCTCCAATGCTCCGTGGGAAAGAGTGTTCCAAGACTCACAGCACTTTGAGAAAACAATTATAAACATTTTGATCTGAGTGTGAGATTAGTTTTTTGTGTCTCCTTATCTGAGAAAGGATATAATTACATTGGAAGCAGTTCCGAGATATTTCATTTCACGTATTCTTGCGGTAAAGGGCTTATATTATGAAGGCTTTAACAGATTACTCTTGGAATTAGAGAAAAAAATACTAGACCTTAATGAGAGTGCATCAAGTATACACGCACTGGGTGTTTGTATCGTCCAAATTTGTTGTCATTGTCATAGAACCTCTACAGTGTGGAGGCAGGACATTCCGTCCATTCATGTCACACTGACCAACCAAACAGCATCCAACTGTACGTGCCCCCTCCCCCCAGTCTTATCCACGTAACCCTGCATTTCCCATAACTAACCCATCTAACCTACACATCCCTGGGCACTATGGGCAATCCATTTTAAACTGCACATCTTCGGAATGTGGCAGGAAACTGGAGCACTTGGAGGAAACCCACACAGACATGGTGAGAATGTCCAACCTCCAGATAGAGGGTCGCCCGTGGTTGGAATTAAACCCAGCTCATTGGTGATGTAAGGCAGCAGTGCTGCCAATAGACCCAACATACACCTCCGTTCGTTCTGTTAGTAACTTGTGGCTGACTAAAGAAATCTGCCTGACTTGTTCTTATCACTGAACCTGACCCAGTCTGAGACCTTTATCATCCGTCTTATCACCAACCTGGTTACATTGAAAATTTGCTGTGAGCAGCGGAAGAGTGGGACTAGAAAAGGAAACAGTGACACCCCCCATCCTCAGTCACAACTGAAGAGAGAAAAAAAATCACGAAGTGGGAATTCATTCAGTGGGAATTCTCTTTCCCAGAAATTTGGGTTGGCGGAATCTTTATATTATATCGAGGCTGGCTTCATCTGATTGTCCATAGACAGGTAAATCAGGGATAATATTGCATGGAGAGAAAAGGGCAGCTGGGACCACAATGAGATGAACCACGAGTTTATTTACTGGTGGACTAGTGTCAAAGGGCCGAATGGCCATCTTGTGTCCCTTAGCCCTATGTTCTGATGTTCCATTCAGCCCTTCGGATCTGATACATAGGGGCAGATCAAGGCCACTCTGATGGTTATGTGCAGTTTTGGCAATGTACTTGGAAAGTCCAGGCTGGGTCAGGAAGTGACACTCACCCCCGATCCCTGTTTCCAGGCTTCCCCTCTGTGCAACGTCTGTTCCAGATGTGGGTCATGTTACAGACCCAGATTTACTGTGAATACTGCCCCCATACCCCACCCAGTGTTAACTCACACAAATCCACTGCTCACCCGAATGTAGCATTACATAGCACAACTTCCGGGAAAATAACCTGTTACTTTGCCAAAGCATAACGTGAAATTAATAAATAGGAACAAGAGTAGGCTATTCGGTCCCTCAAGCTAGCCCTGTCATTTAATACGAACGTGGTTGATCTACTCCAGGTCTAACTCCACTTTCTCGCCAACTCCTTGTATCGCTCCAAACCTCTCTTGGTCAGGGAATTCCAGACATTCACTACCTTCTGAGAGAAGTCATCACTTTGCATTTCAGATAGAAATCGATGTTCCATATTTGGTATTTATGTCTTCGAGTTCGAGACTCCACTCAGGAATGGTAACAACATCTCAACATCTAACTTCTGAAGTCTCTTCTGTGTCTTGTAATTTTCAGCAGTATCACTCCTCATTCATTTAAACCCCAATGAATAATCACCTCACCATTTTAGCGATTCTCAATAAAACAACCCTATCATTCCTGGAAGCCGGCTAATGAACCAACCTAGTTACTTGCTGCATCAGCATGCTGACTTTATGTTTCAGACACAGGAACCCTCCAATCCTTTGTACTGTTCTTTTTCTGGAAGTGCTCTCCATTAAATAACAGCCTGCCTTTTGATTCTCAGTGTCATCATCAAACTCGGATGTACATTCCACTCAGCTCCCTCCTTCAGACTATCAGTATAGAGCGTATATAACTGATGCCATCGGACTGATAGCTGTGGTCCTCCAGCAGATACACCTTTATCATGAAGATCTATTAACCCTGACTCTCCGATTTCTATGTGCTAACCAATCATCATCCCATGTTAATATATTCTCCATCGTCCTACGAGCTTCTATCTTGTGTCAGAACTTTTAGTTTGTAATACATTTTGGAAAAACTCTGGAAAGCCTGGTGTCTACCAGATCCCCTTTATCAAGTCCGCTTGTTTCATTCTCAGGCCTCTCCAGAAATACTTTGCATGATTTTACAGGGCAAAGTATAATTTCACTTTCACAAAACCATTGTGAACCTGCGTGTAGCTTTTCTAAATGTCCATGCTGGCCAGGTTTTCAAAATTAAGCTCGTCCCACCTGCTTTCATTTGGTCCATATGCCTCTAAATGTTTACTATCCATATGTTTGTCCAAATGAGTTTTAAATGTTTTAGCTGTACTGGCATCAACCACTCTTACTCTGGCAGCTCATTCCATACTCACACCACGCTCTGTGTAAAAACATTGGCCCCTGAGTCCCTTCTAAATCTTCCCTCTTTCACCTTAAACCAATGACTTGTATGGCTGAACTCCCCCATCCTGTGGAAAAGACCTTGGCTATTCACCCTATCGATATCTCTCATGATTTTAGAAACTTCTATGACGTCATTCCTCAACCTCCTACACTCAATCCAATACTAACTTCAAGAACAAGCATTTAAAGATAAATACTGCAAATTTGAAAACATATTAAACATGACAGGTAAACAATACTCAGCCCAAACTTCATACTGTGATTTGTGTTTTCTCCCTATTACAAAACTAAGGCAGCATGAATCGCTTACTAGTGCCAATACGAAGTCAAGCACCCGATATCCTTTGCCTAATGGAAGTGATGATCTCGACAGTAAAAACGTAATTATGGCCAGATCTATATAATGCTACATAGTCAACAGTCTCCCTCCTGGCCTCCCTATGACCTTGTGTGATTGTGTCTTCTTTATCTTCAACTCAACAGAGAGAACCCCTTTCCCCATTCATATCTTAATTTAAACCCATTTTATGTCATCTTCACATTCACCACTGCTAAAAGCCGATTTATCTTTGCCACGCCCTCTTTTCCCTGTCACCAATCTCTCATCTCTGGCAAGATATTAAAAAGCCAAGATTCCAATGCTTTTCAGTTGTGAAGAAGTATCACACTGGGCTTGAAATACTAACGCCGTTTCTCTGTCTCTGCAGATGCTGACAGACCTGTTGAGTTTCTCCAGAAATGAATAGGCACAGAACAATTTTTCACAAAACAAGTAACTATGGATACTGGGAATAAAAATACCAAAATTGCTTGAGAAACTGAGAGCTTTGTAGAGGGTCATTGGACCTGAAAGTTTAACACTGCATTCATTCCAACAGATGCTGCAATATCTTCAGCAATTTCTTCAGCAATTTCAGTTTTTGGACAATTTCCAAAGAAGGATGTCAAAGATGCTCAAACATCCTGTCCAACTAGGAGTGCTGTACACTGGGAACTGAACAATAACGCATGGTGCACAAGTTCCTTGATTCTGAATCTACATAAGTCTGGCAACACTGTCACTACAGAGCTCTTAATCATGGTTAGGGAGAATAACAGAGGGAAACACATTCACTTCAAATACAGGAGTTGCCATTGTGGAAGACAAACGATTTAGATTATTACTTTAAATGGATTGAGTTAAAGTAACAAATTAGAGGAGTGACACCAGGGAGAGGCCCTCAGCAGAATGAGAATATGAAAATGCAAGCGTTACCGCATCAGAAACCAGAGTAGGTCACTGAATACAGGGTTGATGGGTGAATGGGTCTCGGTGTGAACTGGGGGACAGTCAGTAGAATTGAATTGTAGATATTGTAACTCAAACTGGTTTATCATTTGATGCTGTAGACCTCAGCAGCAGCAGAAACAGAATTGTATTCAACGACAATGTGTAACATTTTCCCGACGATAATTCATCAGTCTAACATTACCATCAAGCCGATCCATGGTTCGGTGATGAGTGTTGGTAAACATGCCAGGGTCGGAATCACGTGAACCTAAACTTGTTGACAACCCATTCAAGCTACTGCAATTAACTGGTTAAATTCCGACCAGCAGAACTAGTGTCTGATGGAGAGGGGAAATGATCCCAAGACTAACAGATCAGATCTAAGCTCTGTCGTCCTGCCAAATGCAAACATAAAATGTCGATGGACTATTAAACAATTTACTGGAGCAGAATACCGCACAAATATTACCATCCTAAATCTCAGAACAGCTCTGTACGTCAATGAAAAAAGTCAAGGATGTGGTGTCTGCACTATCCTCAGCCAGACGTGTTGAGTGAATGATGATCCATCTCACACTCATCACGATTCCCACAGAATCACAGATGTTAGTGTTCAAACAATTCGATTTTCTGCCCGTGACGTGAAGAAACAGCTGAACACTGTAGATACGACAAAGGCAATGGGGCCTGACCCCATTCCTGCAATAGGACTGAAGATTTGTGCTGCACAACAAGCCGTGTTCCTGGGGAAGCTGTTTCATTCCAGCTCCAACTCTGACATCTCTCTGGCAATATAGAAAATTACTCAGTTATGTCCAGTCTGTGAATAGGAGAATAATTACAATCTGACCTTTTACCACACCCTCAGTCAAATCATGACAGTCAAATTGGTGGGAATACTTTTTCATAGAGCTGTCAAGTAGCACCGAAGTAATCAGGTCAGTGTGGTTTCCGATAGGTCCCCATGTGGAGATGGTGCTGTAGTGGACATATCATTGGGTTACAAATCCAGACTAGGCCAATGCTTTGGCAGCTGGTGGAAGTTAAAAATAATTAATAAAATATCGAGACCTAAAATCTGATGTCAGTAATAGTGATCTTTTGTCCAATGTTGATTGTTAACATCAATCTCCTACACCAATGTACTTTCAGGAAGTCAATCTCCTGTGCTATCTTGGTCAGGCCGAAAAGTGACTCCAGACGCACGGACATGGTCCCTGAATCGGCCAAGTGAGACACCCATTCGTATCAAACTACTCTGAGGTCTTAAATGATAAAACCTGACAGAACACCCGGCATCAACTTCTTTAAAGGAAAGGGAATGGGAATCACACTCCTGTTGACCCTGCATAGACATCCTTCCTAACATCTGAGAGCTTGTGACGACATTTGAATTTGGTTAGATTACTTACAGGGTGGAAACAGGCCCTTCGAACCAACAAGTCCACACCGACCCGCCGAATCGTACCCACCCAAACCCATTCTCCTACACCTAACGCTAAGGGCAATTTAGCGTGGCCAATTCACCTAACCTGCACATTTTTGGACTGTGGCAGGATACCGGAGGAAAACCACGCAGACACGGAGAGAATGTGCAAACTCCACACAGTCAGTCACATGTTTCGGGAATGGAACCCGGGTCACTGGCGCTGTGAGACAGTAGTGCTAATCACTGTGCCGCCACGGCTTTTGCACAGAGCTTTCCCACAGATTGCACAGAAACATCGGGAGAGAAGGAGGTCATTCAGCACATTGAGCTTTCTCCATGCTATTTCATGGCCGAACATCTCCTCAATGCAGTTTTCCCCACACAATGTTCATATCTCAAAAAAATGTTTAAACATTATGAAATATAGTGCCTTCGGCCCATCAATATATATGGAGTTCTCTGACAAAAAGTACGATTTGACTGCAATGCGATTCGTGAACCGTTTCCTATAAAGTGAACTATCATCCCTGCTTCAAAGCTGTCACACCCTGTCAGAGGTTTATATATCTCACTGAACTCTCCACACATTTTCCTAAAGTCTAGTCACCCCAAACTCTGCTCCCACAACTAACCTGTCATCCCAGAGATCAGTCTGGTCATCCTTCACTGCACTCCCTCAATGGCAGGGTTGCCCTTTATTAGGTAAGATACCAAAACCGCACACAACAGTGCACAATTTTCGGGATGTGGTCTCACCAAGGCCCTGCACAGTTACAGTAAATGACCCTTGCTCCTGTATTCTAAATCCCCCTGAAATGAAGGTGAATAAATCATTTATCTTCCTACTTGTTTTCTGCTCCTGCAATATTGCTTTCAGTGACTGGTGTACAGGGAGATCCAGATTTTGTTCAATGTTACAGCTCCCACATGCTGGGTCTATGTACACTGTATACAGCGTGCCAATGCCATTCCCAGTATTGATTTCCGTGATCAGAACTCACTGCACTACATGGACTCAGAAGGCTGCGCAGAAATAAACAAAAATGCAGCTTCAGTTCATTTATAGATCAACATTTTTCAATCAATCCCTTTTCAAATGATAGGCTGTCATTCAATTGATCCTATCAAAGTACACAACCTCTCATCTCTGCATTGCTCTCCATCTATCAGGTATTTGCCTAGTCACTGCACTTGTCTCAATCACCTCGGAGCCTTTTTTACATCCTCCTCATCCAACCACAAGCTGATATCATTTAGTGTTGTCAGCAGACTTGGGAATATTGCAATTGAGCCCCTCAACCAAAGATGTGATGTGTATTGGTAATAGCTGGATGCCAAATCTCGATCCTTGTTATATCCTCCAAGCCTTCCATTCAAAAAACATGGTTTTATTCCTACTCAATGTTTACTGCCAGCTCTCCCATTCTAAACTACAAACAATATATTAGCCCCAGTCCCATAGGATTCGAATTTCCGCAAAAGGCTTGGGGTTTTATCAAAAATCTTTCTGAGATTCCAATCGTATTGCGTTGATACCTTTCATAAACCTCTGCTAACTTTGTCTATGCCCATTAATTTCAGTCCAATATTTTCTATTAAACGTTTTAGTGGATAATTTCATTCCATTCCCATTTTCTCAACAGGCTAAGTTCCCTAGTATTGCGAGGAAATTTTATTTTTGTTTTTTTTTTCTTCTTCTGTGAAGGCATAACTGAAGTATTTGCTCCATTGATCTGCTATATACCTGTCCTCAATTGCCTGGTATCAGACAGTAAGGAAGCTAGACCTTTTTCTCTTAATTTTGCCATTGACGTATTTTCAGAAGATATTACAAGTTCACTCCTATACACTTTGATAAGATATTCTTCAGAAACTGATTAATTCCTATCTTAATCTACTGAATGATTTACCTTTCACAGCCATAGAATCACAGAAGCACAGACTCTGCACTATCATAAATACAGCACGGTCTACATTAGCCCCACTTTCCAATACAAAACCGGTCGCTGTGAATCTTATGGCATTTCAAGTGCACAACCATGCATTTTCTAGGTTTTGACGTAACCATGACAATTCCCCTCTCACGAAGTGCATCCCAGACCCCAACATACTTTGTGTGAAAAACAGTCCTCACATTCTCACTAAGCCTCAAACCCTTCACTTCTAAAGTGTGTCCCTTTGACTAAAAGGACCAGTTGCTGTCTGTCCACCCGGTCCATGTTCCTCGCAATCTTATCCTCCTGATTCACGTCCCCCTTAGCCTTCTCTGCTCCAAACTAAAGAACCCGAGCTTATCCTGACTCTCTCCATATCTGATATGCTCCATCCAAGGGAACATCTTGGTGAATCTCCTCGACACCCCCTCCAGTGCACTCACATCCTTCCTGTAATGTAGCTCCCAGAGCTACACGCAGTATTCCATCTTGGCTAACGAAAGTTCCACATAGCTCTTATAATCTATGCTTCGATGTGTGAAGGCTGTGTTTACGCTCCCATACGCTTTCTCAAATTGTGTGTTACCCTGTCCAGCCACAGTCATGGATATGTGGAGAAGCACACTCTGAGCTTCCTATTGCGCTGCCATTCATTGATTCCTTCCCTGCCTGGTTCCTTCTTCCAAAGTGCATGACCTCATATTTATCGGGGTTACATTCCATCTACTATTGATGTGACCATCTGATCATTCAGTCTGCATCTTCCTATAACATAAGACATTCCTTCTCACTGCCAACCACCCGGCTAATCTTTGTATCAAACTTACTTATGGCACCCCCACCCCTCGTCCATAATCACAGCTGCATCCTTTATGATAAGGTTTAAAATCAGGAAACACCAGCTTATAGTCCAACAAGTTTATTTGGAGGCACGAACTTTTGAAGTGGTGCTTCATCATCAGGTGGTTGTGCGCTTTGATGAAGCACTTCGAAAGCTAGTGCCGCTGAATAAATCTTTTGGATTATAACCTGGTGTTATGCAATTTTTAGCTTTGTCCACCCCAGTCCAACACCAAAACTTCCGAATCAGAAATATTAAGAGACACAGCACTGATCCCTGAGGTACACTATTGGACACTAGCCTCCAATCACACATCAACCTTCTACCCCCACCGTCTGTCTCCTACCACTAAAGTTAATTTGGTTGCGACTTGGCAACTCACTAATGAGTCCCACCTGTTCCCTGGTTATTCTGTTCTGCTGGACACACTTGGAGAATATCTGGAGATTCTCCCTAATCTTGCCTGTCAGTAGGTTTCCATGTCCCTGTGTTAGTTAGTCCCCTCCAAGTGAAGTTTTTCCGCCATATTGCAGTCTTAACTGGCCTGTCCCAGATCCTGCCATTATTTGCCTTGAATGTGGAATAGACAGCGAGGGAAGCGTTCTGTTAATTGCCAAATTGTCATATATTTTGTGAATTTTCTAAATTCAATGTGACCCACCTCTCATTGTTTGAAACTCAAGAGAACACAGAACGGGTTCCTCATCAGGCAATCTCACCATCTGAGGGATTAATCTGGAGAATGTCCATTGCACTTCCTCTGTGGTCAGTATATTCTTTCTGAGATTCGGTCACCAAAACTGTACACAATACTCCAGGTACAGTCCCACCAACACACTGTGAAACTGCTTCAACATGTCTTTACATCAATGTTCTGACTCTCTTATATGAGGGCGAACCAAACTTTAAGTTTCCACTTACATGTATTCCTCCAAATACCCTTCAATTTAATTGCATTTACGAATTCACTAAGATCTTTTAGAAACCCTTCCGAAAATCCAATGTATGTCACTTCTACTGATTCCCCATTATCGATGCTGTAAGAAATTACTTCAAACAATTCCGAAGTTTATCAAGTATGATTTCTCTCTCAGAAATGCATGCTGATTCTGTCCATTGTAGCTGTTAGTTTCTAGATAACAAAGAATGTCAGCCTGTGTAATGGATTCCAACAGTTTCACTGCAACTCTTAATTTAACTGGTCTGCAGTTCTCCACCCTCTTTTTCCCTTTGTAGCTGTTTGGATCCCTTCCATTCATCTATAGTGCTTGATTCACGTTTATCCACAATAGGTTCCGGTCTCTGCAGAATGTACAGGAAAATAAAACACAGTCATCGACAGTGCAATTAATACTACTATTGGTGATTTATTTCCGACATTTTGATAGGAAGTACATCTGTTTCGTCAGATTTAGCAATGCTCAATCCAGCTCCATGTTCAATTTCTACCTTGTTACTGATATGAATTGACTTTATGTCTTTAGCTCCAGGAGTCCGATATGATCACCTGGTATTACTGGGTGATTTTCTGGATCTTCCTCCATGAAGACAGATGCACAGTAACTGGCTGTTTTCTTGGCCGTTTCCCTGTTGTCCACAATGAGCTCTCCTCTCCTGATTATAAATTTCCACATTTGATCTTGCTTTTATTTTGTTTCCTTTGAAATATAGATCGCAGATTGATGCAGTCTTTGTGTTCCTGTTTGTAAGCAGGTATGTTCTCTTTTTGATTTCCTTTTCAGTTTCATGGCCTTCCTTTTTTGGATCATTAATTTCTGAGAATTCTCAGGTTACCACAATAGCTGGAATTCTTCTGAAGTCACTTCTTCTGATTAACATGTTTTCTAATTTGTTATGTTAACCATCATTAAGTCATTTTCTCAATCTTGCGTGTTCGTACCTGAAATAAATAGACGTATGTTTCAGACTTTGCAGTATTTCTAAAACTTCCTTGGCCTGACCAGTTATATTCAAGAACACTGCAGGAGGATAAGAGCATAGAGAAGAAATTGCGGGAGCATTGCTTGCCTCTTTTCTATCATCGCTGGCCAAAGAGTGAGGTCCTGGACGACTGGAGCATAGCGAATGCTGAGCCTGTATTCAAGAAATGCTGCAAAGATAAACCTGGGAACTAAAGACCAGTAATCCTAAAAGCTAGTGGGTAGGTTACTTTAGAAGATTCGGGGTGATTGGATATAGATGCACTTGGAAAGACAGGGTGTGGTTCGGAGTAAGATTAGAATGGTGCTGGAAAAGCCGAGCAGGCCAGACAGCATCCGAGGAACAGGCAAATCCATGTTTCAAGCAAAAGTCCTTCATCAAATTCAGCACGGGAGTTTGTGTAAGGGAGAGTATGACTCACAATTTTGTTGGAGTTCTTTGCTAAAGTGACCAGCAACATTGAGGAGGTCCGGGTTGTATATGTTGTCTAGATGGTTTATAGTACGGCCTTCAATAAGGTTCCACATGGTACGCCGCTCTGGAAAGTTAGATCGCATGGAATTGAGGGGGAGCTGGCAAATTAGGTACAACATTGACTTGATGTTACAAAGCAGAGATTAATAATGGAAACATGCTGGTCAGACTGGAGGCCTGTGGGTAGTGGAATGCCTTAGGGGTTGATGCTGGCACCACTACATATTACATATATCTATGATTTAAATGAGAATGTACAGGCATGATTTGTAAGTTTGAAGACGGCGCTAAAACAGGCGGCATCATGGAGAGTGAGGAAGGTTATCAGAAATTTCAGAAATTATAGCAGTATCTTGATCAGCTGGAGAAGTGGGCTGAGAAATGGCAAAAATATTTTAATATTGATCAGTGTAAGTTCTTGCATTTTACAAAGTCAAATCAAGTTTGGAGTTTCATGGTGAATGGTTGGGTCCTAAGGAGGGTAGTGGGACAGAGGGACCTTGGAATTCAGGTGCATGGTTCTCTGAAAGTTGATTCTGAAGTAGACAGTGAATTGAGCTTTTGGAACACTGACCTTAATCGGTTTATATCACTAAGTGTCGAAATTAGGGAGCTATGTTGCAGTTATACAGGATGCTGATGAGGCCATATTGACAGTGTTATGGTCAGTTTTGTTCACTTTGCTATAGGAAGGACGTTATTAAACTGGAAAGAGTGGAGAAAAGAATTACAAGGATGTTGCCAAGGTTTCAATGGTCTGAGTTGTTGAAAGAGGTTGGACAAGCTAGGACTTTTTACTTTTGTGTGCATGAGACTGTGGGAGGATCATATTGAAGTTTATAAGATCATGACAGGCATGGATAGAGTGAATGCACCCAGTCTTTTTTCCCAGGGTTGGGCACTCACAGACTAGAGGGCATCAGTTTAAGGTCAGAGGGGACAGAATAAAAGAAGACCTGAGGAACAACTTTTTAACACGGGGCTGTTACGCATATGGAATGAGAAGTGGTTGAGGCGGATACATTAACAGTTTGGAGTGTGGAGTTTGCACATTCTCCCTGTGTCTGCGTGGGTTTCCTCTGGGTGCTCCGGTTTCCTCCCACAGTACAAAGATGTGCAGGCCAGGGGAATTGGCCATGCTAAATTTCCCCTAGTGTTAGGTAAAGGGGTAAATGTAGGGCAATGGGTGGGTTGCGCTTCGGCGGGTCGGTGTGGACTTGTTGGGCCGAAGGGCCTGTTTCCACACTGTAAGTAATCTAATCTAATCTGAAGATAAGGGGCAATTGCAGGGAAATGGGGTTAGCATGGATGGGCATTTTGATTGGAATGGCACAGTTTGGGCTGATGGGCCTGTCTCCATGGAGTCCTACAGCATGGAGACAGGCCCATCAGCCCAAACTGTGCCATTCCAATCAAAATGCCCATCCATGCTAACCCCATTTCCCTGCAATTGCCCCTTATCTTCAGATTAGATTAGATTACTTACAGTGTGGAAACAGGCCCTTCGGCCCAACAAGTCCACACCGACCCGCCGAAGCGCAACCCACCCATTGCCCTACATTTACCCCTTTACCTAACACTAGGGGAAATTTAGCATGGCCAATTCCCCTGGCCTGCACATCTTTGTACTGTGGGAGGAAACCGGAGCACCCAGAGGAAACCCACGCAGACACAGGGAGAATGTGCAAACTCCACACTCCAAACTGTTAATGTATCCGCCTCAACCACTTCTCATTCCATATGCGTAACAGCCCCGTGTTAAAAAGTTGTTCCTCAGGTCTTCTTTTATTCTGTCCCCTCTGACCTTAAACTGATGCCCTCTAGTCTGTGAGTGCCCAACCCTGGGAAAAAAGACTGGGTGCATTCACTCTATCCATGCCTGTCATGATCTTATAAACTTCAATATGATCCTCCCACAGTCTCATGCACACAAAAGTAAAAAGTCCTAGCTTGTCCAACCTCTTTCAACAACTCAGACCATTGAAACCTTGGCAACATCCTTGTAATTCTTTTCTCCACTCTTTCCAGTTTAATAACGTCCTTCCTATAGCAAAGTGAACAAAACTGACCATAACACTGTCAATATGGCCTCATCAGCATCCTGTATAACTGCAACATAGCTCCCTAATTTCGACACTTAGTGATATAAACCGATTAAGGTCAGTGTTCCAAAAGCTCAATTCACTGTCTACTTCAGAATCAACTTTCAGAGAACCATGCACCTGAATTCCAAGGCGGCACGGTGGCACAGTGGTTAGCACTGCTGCCTCACAGCGCCTGTAGACCTGGGTTCAATTCCCGACTCAGGCGACTGACTGTGTGGAGTTTGCACGTTCTCCCCGTGTCTGCGTGGGTTTCCTCCGGGTGCTCCGGTTTCCTCCCACAGTCCAAAGATGTGCGGGTCAGGTGAATTGGCCAAGCTAAATTGCCCGTAGTGTTAGGTAAGGGGTAAATGTAGGGGTATGGGTGGGTTGCGCTTCGGCGGGTCGGTGTGGACTTGTTGGGCCGAAGGGCCTGTTTCCACACTGTAAGTCTAATCTAATCTAGACTCTAACAACCATTGCTTGTCTCCCACTGAACGTTATATTGTACTTTCCAAATTCACTGAAGATATGTTGACACTGTAGCCTCCAGTCTTCCGTGACGTTTGACTAGAATATTCAAATATTCTATATTGTATACAGACACCTTGTAAAATGCATCATATAAATGCCATTATCCCTTAAAAGCTGCTTCAGACCAAGGTTAATAATTCACCATTCTGACCATACAACATCAAATCCAAAATAACCTGCTCTTTGCTTTGCTTCACAACATACTCTTCAACCCACCTCATATACACTTAAAGAACTTATTTTTCACTGCTTCAGCTGTCATAATTAACACAGCTTAGATGCAACTTGAGACCATTCAATAAGACTGCGGTACCCACAATATTTTCCTATCTAATTTTCAGAGCATATGATGCTCAGATTTTCTGCTACCGTTTTGGTTTCGATATAGAACACAACGATATTTGCTTCTCCTTGCTGTCTGTAAACTCTACCTAAACTGATTCTCTGGAAGCTGAGGGACAGGTCTGTGTCGTTATTAGTGACAGATTTGGACAAGACATTCGGGGAAGCTCACCTCGACGCTGAGATGATCTGAAGAAATGGCCCACAAAACTGGACAAGCAACAGATCCTCCTCACTCTGTTAGGATAAGAGTTACCATATACTCTCTGCTCCCTCACACTCACTGTATATCTGTTATAGCACCTAATCCCAAACAAGGTTCACGCTCTGTCTCCAAATAAGGCTCAGGCACTACCACTCTCAGTATTGATTTCAGCATCTAATAATACCATATGGATTCAAAACTGTCGACTGACTCATTCCAAACACCTCACAACTCCCCCTACTTATACCAGCACAACAGCCAGGTCACGCATTCCCACTCTCCCTCCATCCCTTTCTCCCATTCGAGGCGAAACAGCCTGAATAGGATAGAAAGGGCCAAGCCGTTTGGTGGAGTATCCGATATCCGTTCCCTCACTCCCCTCCCCCTGGGGAGAACTCTTGAAGAGCTGGAGAGGACCAGGACACCTCGTGTGGAGTATCCGAAACATCCACGTCCTACTGACCAGTTAAGGATCAATGTTCAGTGAAAGACGATTCTCAATTTAAACCCACTGACTGTTCCAACAACAGTCCTTACACTTCCAAAAAAATACACAGATACCTCCCTGCACAGAGATGCAGACACAGAAAGACATAGATGAACACACACAATACTTACCAGGGAATAGGTATACATAAACGAATAAACACACAAATACATATGCAGTCACATACAAATGGACATAAATATAGATCAAAACACAGGCTGAAAGACAGACAGACTGATGTAGACACGCAAACACACAGACAACAAGCACATGGACACACACACACACACACACACACACACACACACACAGAGTTACTCATATACAGATACACAGAGGCCAGACACTAGTGTCATTAAGACCCAATTCGATATGTTTTTGATTTGTAAGGGGCTGCAAATGTGTTGCTGGTCAAAGCACAGCAGGTTAGGCAGCATCTCGGGAATAGAGAATTCGACGTTTCGAGCATAAGCCCTTCATCAGGAATAAGAGAGAGAGAGCCAAGCAGGCTGAGATAAAAGGTAGGGAGGAGGGACTAGGGGGAGGGGCGATGGAGGTGGGATAGGTGGAAGGAGGTCAAGGTGAGGGTGATAGGCCGGAGTGGGGTGGGGGCGGAGAGGTCAGGAAGAGGATTGCAGGTTAGGAGGGCGGTGCTGAGTTGAGGGAACCGACTGAGACAAGGTGGGGGGAGGGGAAATGAGGAAGCTGGAGAAATCTGAATTCATACCTTGTGGTTGGAGGGTTCCCAGGCGGAAGATGAGGCGCTCCTCCTCCAGCCGTCGTGTAGTTGTGTTCTGCCGGTGGAGGAGTCCAAGGACCTGCATGTCCTCGGTGGAGTGGGAGGGGGAGTTAAAGTGTTGAGCCACGGGGTGATTGGGTTGGTTGGTTCGGGCAGCCCAGAGGTGTTCTCTGAAGCGTTCCGCAAGTAAGCGGCCTGTCTCACCAATATAGAGGAGGCCACATCGGGTGCAGCGGATGCAATAGATGATGTGTGTGGAGGTAGAGGTGAACTTGTGGCGGATATGGAAGGATCCCTTGGGGCCTTGGAGGGAAGTGAGTGTGGAGGTGTGGGCGCAAGTTTTACATTTCCTGCGGTTGCAGGGGAAGGTGCCGGGGGTGGAGGTTTGGTTGGTGGGGGGTGTGGATCTGACAAGGGAGTCACGAAGGGAGTGGTCCTTGCGGAACGCTGATAGGGGAGGGGAGGGAAATATATCCTTGGTGGTGGGGTCCGTTTGGAGGTGGCGGAAATGGCGGCGGATAATACGTTGTATGCGTAGGTTGGTGGGGTGGTAGGTGAGAACCAGTGGGGTTCTGTCTTGGTGGCGGTTGGAGGAGCGGGGCTCAAGGGCGGAGGAGCGGGAAGTGGAGGAGATGCGGTGGAGGGCATCGTCGATCACGTCTGGGGGGAATCTGCGGTCCTTGAAGAAGGAGGCCATCTGGGCTGTGCGGTGTTGGAATTGGTCCTCCTGGGAGCAGATGCGGCGGAGACGAAGGAATTGGGAATATGGGATGGCGTTTTTACAGGGGGCAGGGTGGGAGGAGGTGTAGTCCAGGTAGCTGTGGGAGTCAGTCGGTTTATAATAGATGTCTGTGTTGAGTCGGTCGCCCGAGATAGAAATGGAAAGGTCTAGGAAGGGGAGGGAGGAGTCTGAGACAGTCCAGGTGAATTTCAGGTCAGGATGGAAGGTGTTAGTAAAGTTGATGAACTGTTCAACCTCCTCGTGGGAGCACGAGGCAGCGCCGATACAGTCATCGATGTAGCGGAGGAAAAGGTGGGGGGTGGTGCCAGTGTAGTTGCGGAAGATGGACTGTTCCACATATCCTACGAAGAGGCAGGCATAGCTGGGGCCCATGCGGGTGCCCATGGCAACTCCTTGAGTTTGGAGGAAGTGGGAGGATTGAAAAGAGAAGTTATTCAGGGTGAGGACCAGTTCAGTCAGTCGAAGGAGGGTGTCAGTGGAAGGGTACTGGTTGGTGCGGCGGGAAAGGAAGAAGCGGAGGGCTTTGAGTCCTTTGTGATGGGGGATGGAGGTGTACAGGGACTGGATGTCCATAGTGAAAATAAGGCGTTGGGGACCGGGGAAGCGAAAATCCTGGAGGAGGTGGAGGGCGTGGGTGGTGTCCCGAACGTAGGTGGGGAGTTCTTGGACTAAAGGATTCCAGGTAGAAGGTAGAAGAATGAGGTCGAGGTACATATAAGAAATTATTGAACGGAAGTTCCGACTCAATGAGCTGAATGGCCTCAATCTGCTTATTTCCTTAATGCTCCTGTGGTATTATGCTATCAGGCATTCTCTTCCTGAGACAGCAGCAGAGGCTGGGTGCGATACATATTTGATTGGAAAGGATCAGTGGGAATGTGGGATAGATTTGGAGTCCGAAATGGATTATGTTCCTAATTATTCCTAATTATTCTGTTCTTATGTCTGAAAAGAGGTGGTGATTTGATGTTCAGTTAACACAGTTTTCAAATAACAGATCCACAATGAAATAAGGACGTCCCTTTCACTTTAGTGCTGTGCTACTGTGGTATTCTCATCCTCAGGGAGCAGTGAAGACTCAGTTATTGAAGAGATTCAAGGCTGAGCTCGACTGATCTTTACTGGACAGAAGGGTCAGTGTTTATTGGGAACAGACATGAAATGGATGGTCAGACGCACTCGGATTCGCCATGATCATTCTGAATGGAAAAGCCGAATGGGCAACTTCTTCCCCTATCCCATGTATTGTTCCCTCAATCCACTCCTCGAGGCTCTTATAGAGATATACTGCTGTCCCTACCGCATGTGTTGTTCCCTCAATCCACCCCTCGATTCTGTTACAGGATTGGGGAAAATTCCATTCAGTCAGACAGGATCGTTACAATGACACAGGAGGAGACCATTCCGCCCGTCTAAGGTATTACACAGGAGTATAGAATGAAGTAATTCAGCTCATTCAATACACTACACAGCCCAGGAGGAGGCCATTCAACAAACCTGAGCCGCTCCACAGGAACAGGGAAGCTGTCGCTTACAGGAAACAGAAAGGAGAGATAAATGTTTATTTTCAACCTACAAAGCTGTAACTGATGGAATGCCTCAGAGATCAGATCTGGAGGAAGGGGAGGGAATGGCTTGGAGCTCAATTAGCTCGTACACCAAGATGGTCATTCAATGTGTCGTCAAATGGAGGTAGTGAGTCTGCAATGTGATACAGGCAGGGAAGGTTAGTGAGCAAACCTTCTGCAGAAATAACATAAGGTAAGTTGTCTATTTTGGCATGAAGGATGAAACAATGGCAAACAATTTAAATGGAGAGAGATTGCCGAACTCTGTGATACAGGAGGTTTCCATGTTCTTGCGACATGAATTATATGAAGTCAGATGCAGCAAGTGATTTGGAAGGTAAGTGGAATGATGCTGATTTTGGCAAAAGGTATCAGGTTTAATTACAGGAATGTTTTACTGCATCTGTACAGGGAATTGCTGAGACCCCACCCGATGTCATGTGCGCAGGATTGATCCCCTAACACTAAAATAAAAAGATATAATTATTTTCGAATATTTTCAAAGAGGTTTCCCTTTACTCATTCCTGGAATGCCGGCCTTTTGTTATGGGGGATTATCAGTTTTGATCTTAACTGAGAAATAATATTGAACCATCCATGTCTTTCTGGAAAGTGTATCAGCTGGATGCATATTATCTCCTGTCTGGGAGACGAAACCTCGAGAATAAACTTTAAGAAAAATATGTATTTATATTAACACACAAACTATAAAGACACCTACCGATATTTACATGTAAACATGTCTTCAAATTATAAAATGGGGACTTTTTTTTGCGATTGGAAGAAATTGTGTACTACAAGAAGAATGGCGCACCTGCATATAATCCAGAATCAGATTTTCCAGTGAATATTCCAGGAGATTGCATCAGTTTGATGTTCAGTTGACAAAATTGCATGTTCCAACACAAAGAGGGAGAAAAATGTTCCCTGTCTGAGAAGCAGCAGCCGATTGGCCCCTCTCTCTTACTTTTTTCCGTCCCATAGCAAAGTGTGAGATCAAAAAATCCTCACGTCATCTTTACCACTTGTAAAGGTTTCCTAGTGAGGATTCATTTAAATCTCTCCACTGCTTGAAATGAAGGGAATTCAGCCAAATCCCACCGTTCCAGAAAGAAATCCCACTACCAGTAGATGGTGTGATCAGAATAACTTCAAAGGCAGAATAACATTTTGGGGAACTCTATCATTTTACCATTTGTTATGAGTTCAACTTTCTGTGTCTCACATTTTTTCTAGAAAATGGCGGAGTCTGAGACCTAAATCATTGGCCACCTCAATAAAATGACTGCATTTAAGATGGGTGTAACCATTGCAGGAGTGGGACTCGGAAAGGACATAGTGACCCTCCAACATTTGTTGGAATACAAATGAGAAATTCTCAAAAGGCTGTTCAAGTGGAAATTCCCTTCCCCAGAGAATTGTGGTGCCTGGATGTTTGCATTTATTAAAATTTGTTTTTGGTATGTCGTAAAATGGTATACAGTCAGAAACATGCTGCTTTGAGCTAAAGCACATGAAGCGGTGACAAAGTATTTAATAGCCCACTCCTGCTCCTCAGTCCTGTGTTACTATGTTCTAGTCAACCACTCACATCGCCTGCAAGGAACAGTTGGAGGCCACTTGCCCAAAATACCTGGTCAACAGTAATACAGGATCTCATTCAGTCCCTCAAGACTGTCACACATGGTTTGGTGTCAGTTGGAAAATGTTATTTGTTTCGACAGACGCCTCTGGTCTCTTTACAGAGTATTTCCTCTCTGCAACTTGTGCTTCATTTGTTGGTGATATTATAGACCCAGATTCACCGTGAATACAGTCTCCATAACTCAACCAGAGATGACTCACAAAATACTTAATCCCCTCTGTTTGCAACGTTCAATAAAAGAACATTCAGGGAAATTACAGCCATTAACTTTGCAATCACTGAAATGAAGACAAAAGGAACAGGATCAGGTAATTCAGATGATCAAACCATTTCCTGAACCTCTGTCTCTGTCTATCTTCCCCCCCCCCAACTCCCTTTTCTCTCTCTGTCTCAGTTGAAATAGGGAGTGAGAATGGTTGGGTCGAACGGTCTCAGAGGCTTCTTAAGCTATCGAGAATCATGTAATCTGAGTGAAAAAAGCCATGGAACTTATCACTGTATCAGTGTCTGTTTAGAACATCATGAGTGATTGTCCATCCCCGTTATGTTTCAATGCAATCTCTTATTATCTCACTGAGCTTCACTCACTCTTCATGGTGCCATCATCCCAGGGATTAGTCTGGCGAAACTTGAGAGAAAGTATATCCACAGTACCCCAAATACTGCCTGAACAACACTCTCAGGGATTGTCAAAAGCATCTTTTCTCTCATTTAGACATCGCCATTTCTTTCCAGTGCCACAAAAATCCATTCCTTCTCTATGCACTACGACTGACATGGAATTTATAATTCCCTTACATCTGTACGTCAGCATCAATAAAGTCAGCACCAGAGATACCTATGTAGATATGCATCACTCTCAGGGAGAATTTCAATGAGATTGAATGCACCTAAAATAGGGGATGATCACGTACCTGAATGGAAATGAGATGCAGCAATACAGAAAACGGGCAGAGAAACGGAGCTATCTTTACGTTTATTCTTCTCTCACAGGATGTATGAAGCTCTGGCCAGTGCAGCATGTTGTGCAGATCTTGAACCGAGTGGCTGGTTCAGTTGTTCCACAGTACCATAAAGAGTAAAACACATTGCTGTGGGTTTGTAGTGTTACAACACATGATAAATCTTCATGCTTAATTAAAACCAGCAACGGAGAAAAGATTTATCCCATGCTGTAATCGGTGATAATTGTAGAGTCCAAATCTATTTCAAGTAAAAATTAATATCTTTATTCCTTAAAGTATAACAGAGAATAATAAATGAACAACTATTTAGAACTTCTTCCGCTAACCTGTCTTTGACCTTCCCCCTCCACAATCCTAGGCCGATAAGACTCCTAATCAAGATTTACAAAACAAAATTTCTTACCTCAAAACCAAGAAGCTTTCGATTCTTCTCCATATTCCTGTCTTCTTTTCTTCTTGGGGACTCTACTTCACTAGTTACTAATCAATAAGGGTACCCGAAGGAGAGCTATTTTTCAGGCAGTCTTTGCATGATGGTAGCTTGGCAGTTCTCCTCTAAACTGTTCAATTTTCCATGGTCTTGTACCGCCAAACAATTGGATTTTATCATTGGCTGTTACGATTGCCAATATAACAAATAAATACTTGATTGAAGGTTGGTATTTTGGGGTATGTTTTAAAATGTTTTGCTGAATTTGTTTCAACACAATGAGCTAATCGGGTTGTTCGACCAAATGATACATTATATCCATTTTCAGAACTTTTGGTGCTGTCAGGTAGTTATTGTTGGTTTTCTTTCTCTCAAAGGTACAGTACACCCACATGTTCATCACAGAAGTCACCCGGAAACCTGACGAGGTAAGCATGACACGTTGACTTACCTAAAGGACTTGAGGCAAGCAGATTGTTTTTCATAACAAATGATAATGATTGCTTTTAAACTCCCAAATTTCCTTCATGAGATATCAACAGGCCATTATTCTGTGGCTCCAGATTATGAGTCAACGGATTGACCACCATAAACTGTCTTCCCTTACGTGCAGAGAACAAGTTAAACATTCTCAAGATCAATTATTTAATGACGGACATGTGATTACAAGTAACGTGAAACTGTTGCATTCGGATTGAACAAAGGCACAAATGGTTTATTCAGAAGTTGCACTGAGACTGAGGACGAGACTAGGATATCATGATGGTGGTATTGGACAGGACTGGTGAGTGGAGAGGACATAGAGATGTAAATCTGTGAAGGACAAAATGGATTATGGAGTTTGAGAAGAGTCTGGTTCCTTCTCGCATATCAGTGAGTAATTTATAAATCGTCGTTTGATAGTTATAATATATAAGGAAATGAATTTTTGTTTGGAACTGAAGATATTGACTTGCACTTTCCAAAATGTACATATCATGAGCAGAAATCCAGTTCACCCTGGTTTAGTAGACAAATATAATGACTTACCAGGAACACCAACTATGGCGAAGATGGTATAGTAACCACCTTGAATAATCCAAAGGATATCCTCGATCCGTGATGCTGAGGATATCCAAGGCTGAGAAAGCCACTGAAGACCCGAGGATAAACTCCTGTCAATTGTTTGAACATTCCAATGTAATGTTCTCAGATTCGGATTCAGCTTGGGATATGTGGGGGTGGCTGAGGGAAGGAATATTGGAGATGGTAGATTGATTGCGTGTAATCATTCAATCTTCCTTGGTTATGGGAGAAATGTCAAAGGATTGTCAGAACATAAACAAGTTTCTCCGTTTATAAATGGAAACATACAGTCTGTCACTACTAATCAGTGATTATAATGTCAGTGAAATTTCGAGAGAACTTTTCTCGTCCATAATCTGACAGGCAAATGTGCCTTTGACAACATGAATTATAACGGACAAATGGCATGGATACGTAAACAGAGAATATGACGTGAAACACAATTCAGATGGTGAGTCGAGGATCAGAGAAGGCAGGTGAGTGTCATGTTGTTAATGTTGTCGATGTCAATCAACTGTGATTAACTACCACGCACTGCTTTTCAGTTTCAGTGTGATTATATTATTGGGGACATGGCTGCAGAGACTGGAGGGAGGGAACATGATATTTCCCAGTCATCAATATTGGGATGTTACTCTTTAAAAATCATAAGAAGATCAAATTCCAGGATACATCTGGAATGAGCCCATTGAGCCTGCTCCGCCATTCAATGATGGCTGTTAAGCTTCTCAACACCATTCTTCAGCTTTCTATCTGTAACCCTTCATCCCCTTTACAATCAAGAACCTATCTGTCTTACTCTTAAATATACTCAATGACCTGGCCTCGACAGCCTTCCGTAGCAGTGAATTCCCTCGAGTCACCACTCTCTGGCTGAATAGGTTAATATTTATCTGTATTTGAAAAAGTCTTCTCTTTACTCTGTCCCCTCGGTCCTAGGCTCCCCTCCATTGGAAATATCTTCCCAAAATCCACCCTGTTCAAGTCATTCAATGTTCTGTATGTTTCAATTAGACCTCCTAACATCCTTCTGAACTCTATCAAATATAGACTCAGAGCCCTCAGATGTTCTTCATATGTTAAGCTTTTCATTCCTGGGACCACTTTCGTGAATCTTATCAGAAAATGCTCCAGGGCCAGTACATCCTTCCTGAGATATGGGACCCAAAACTGTGCACAATAATCCAACTGTAGACTGACCAAAATCTTACAGAGCCTCAGAAGTACATCCCTGCACTTATATTCAAGCCTTCTTGAAATAAATGGAATCATTCTATTTGCATTCCCAACTGCTGACACCCTGCAGGTTTACCTTTCAACATCCTTGGACTAGCACTGCCCCTCTCCCCGCCACCCCCCGCTCCCCCCACCACCCCGGAGTCTTCTGAACTTGCTCGCTATTTAGAAAATAGTCCATGCCTTTATTTTTCCTGGCAAATTGCATGACCTCATACTTGCCCAAGTTATACTCCACCTGCCACTTCTTTGCTCACTCCCCTAACCTATACAATTCCTTCAGCAGGAGAAAGTGAGGACCACAGATGCTGGAGATCTGAGTCAAAAAGTGTGTTGCTAGAAAAGCACAGCAAGCCAGGCGGACTCTGAGGAGCAGGATATTCGACGTTTCAGTCATAAAGCTTTTATCAGGAATGAAGTGGGTGGCGGAAGGAGGTTGAGAGATGAATGGGAGGGGCTGGGACGAAGGTAGCTTGGAAAATAATGGCTAAATGGAGGTGAGTGCTGCGAGTGGAAGGTGGACTGGATAGATGGGAAGGAAGACAGACAGGTAGGACAGTTCAACAGGTGGTGTTCAGTTGGAGGGTTAGATCTAGGATAAGGTGGAGGGAGAGGAGATGAGGAAGCTGGTGACATTACGCCGAATACCGTGTGGTTGAAGGGTTCCAATGTGGAAAACGTCTGGTGGCTAGAATGTGGCAGTGGAGGAAGCCAAGGACTTGCATGTCCTTGGAGGAGTGGTGGGAGAGTCGAAGAATTCAGCCACAGGGAAGTGGGGTTGTTGGGTGTGTGACGGAGTGTGTTCCCTGAACTGTTCACAAGTTGACGCCCTGTCTTCCCAATGTAGAGGAGATCAGCAGCAATGGACAGAGGAGATGAGGTGTTTGGATGCACAGGATCTTCTCTGCCTGATGTGGGAGGATCCTTTTGGGCCTTGGATTGAGGTGAGGAGGAAGTTGTTGGCACAGGTTTCATGCCTCTTGCACTGGCAAGGGAAGATGCCGGGAGTGGAAGGTGGCTTGTTGAGATGTGGGAGGGAGGGTCCGTGAACCTAACGAGGGAGTGGTGAAGGGAATTATCTCTGTAGAATTCTGATAGGGGTGGGGAGGTTAGTATATCTCTGGTGGTGTGGTCTGACTGTCGATGGAAGAAATGCCAAAGGATGATGCGTTGTAACCCAAGGTTGGTGGTCTGGAAGGCGAACATCAGAGGGGTGCTAGGCGGTGCTACTGCACCCTCCTGCAGCCGAATCACTTCTTCGATGCTACCTATCCCTCTATTCCATCTTTGTACTGTTTGAAAACCTAGTCAGAATGCACTCAATTCCTTAATGTAGACCATTAAAGCACAAAGCGAATTTTGTGGCCCCAACACTGAGTCTTGAAGAATACCACTTGTCAATGAATGCTTTTATCCCCACTCTCTGCTTTCTGTCTGACAGCCATGCATCTATCCAAGCTAGCACCTTTCCTGTAACACCAGGGGCCCTAATCTTTCTCAACAACCTTCTGCGTGGCACCTTATCAAAGGATTTTAAAGAAACAGGTGGATAACATCTCTTGTTTCTCTTTGGTCAAATCTGGTCGTTACTCCCTCAAAGTATTCCAGCTGGATATGACCGCTCATTGATGAAACAATGCTGACTTTGCACTATTTTGCTATATACTTCCAAGTATTCAGAAATCCCATCCTTCACGATGGATTCCAGTATGTTACCCACAAACAAGGTTAGGCTAATCAGTCTGTAATTTTCCATCTTCTGCCTAACTCCCTTATTAAATGGAGTGTCACGTTAGCAATTTTCCAGCCATTCCTGATTTTAGTCATTCCTGAAAGATTACCACTTTCACTTTCACTACCTCTTCCGCTATCTCCCTTACAATTTGGGGGTGTAGTTCATATGGTTCACGTGATTTATCGAAATTCAGGTCATTCAGTTTTCTAGCATGTTCTTCTGAGTGATGGCCACCATATTCAGCTCTGCCCTCTTACTCCCTTCAATGTTTGGGAAATTACTCGTGTCTTCCACCATGAACATTGAATGCTTAGTTCCTCATTCGATTCTTTGTTTTCCACTACTGTCTCTCCAGCATCATTTTCCAGTGGTCCATATTCACTTGTCCCTCCCTTTTGCACTTTATATATCTAAAGATCCTCTTACAGTCTCCTTTGTATTGCTGGTTAGCTTACTTCCGTATCTAATCTTCTCTGTCCTTTTTTCCCGTCTGTTAGTCTTTGTAAGTTTCCATTTCTCTACTTTCCCACTGCCCCTCACCACATTATATGCTTGCTCTTTTGCTTTTATGCAATCCCTGACTTCCCTCGTCAGCCCTGGCTGCCTCGTCCTCCTGTACCATGCCTCTATTCCTCGTCAAGAATCCCTGCTGTGACTCCTGAATTCATTTTGCAATCTGCTGCCATTGCTGTTCCCCTGTCTTTCATGTTTGACCCCTCTCCCAGTCAATTCTACCCAGCTTCTCCCTTATGCCTCTGTAGCTGACTTTATTCAGCTGAAATACTGTTACATCTGATTCTATCTTCTCTCTCTCTCAAATTGCAGAATAAATTAAATCATGTTCTGATCATTGCTTCCGAAGTTTACCATCCCCCTAATCTCCATTACGAATCCTGCATCATTAAATCCAGTATCATCTGTTCCCGAGTGGGCTCCACCAGACGTTGCTCCAAAAGCCATCTCATAAACATTCCTAAAATTCCTTTTCTTGTGAACCACTGCAAATCTGATGTTACCAGTGCCGTTCCTTCACATCTTTTCTATCTCCTGGTCTATCTTGTGCCCCAGGTCCTGACTACTCTTTGGAGCCCTGTACAAGACTTCAACTGTGGTTGTCTTACCTTTGTAGTTCCTCAATTCTACCCACGCAGATTCTACACCATCTGACCTTTCTTCCTTTCTTACAACTGATTTAATCTCATTTATTACCAATAATGCAAATCCACTTCCTCTGCCCACCGGCATATCTTTTCGATAGGATAAATATCCTTAAATATTCAGATGCCCATCTCTTCCTACCTGCTGATTTAATACTGTGCCACAAGCTCATTTACCTTATTAATCATACAGCATGCATTCAATTGTAACCCCTTCAGTCCTGCATTAGCCGTCCCTCTTCTCATTGTCATTAATTTTTGCAGTGTGTTTGAAGTTTGATATGTTAAACATTTCCAGATGCTTTATCCTATTTGTGTATGTGCTGAAGATTTTTAACAACCTCTCCTGAGTTCTGTACTCTTATCTCGTCTTTTAATTCGGCTTTTCCAATTAAATCCTATAACTGCACCACCCCCTCCCCCCCCCCCCCCCCCCCCCCCCACACACACACACACACAAACTCCTAATCAGTTGAAAGCTCTGTTTACAGCCTTGGTTAGAATTCACTCGGATTCTGGTCCCAGCACGGTTCAGATGACGACTGTCCCATCGGAGCAGGTCCTTTCTTCCTCAGTAATAAAATGTATTTATTCAACACAAATACAAGGATAAAAAAGCTTTTCTGTATCTACCAAAATATGAAAACTACAAAAAGACAATATTGTTCAAATACACTTGCTATGTGGAACTACATAAATTGTAATGTGAATTACAAAACCATGGAGGTGGTGTGCAAACTTTATCAATCGTTATTTGACTCACAGCTGAGATCCTGATTTTCCCTCTGCCAGTAATTCCATTCACTAAGATTCCACTCTACCTCTCACGCAGTGCCTAGAGGAGCTACAATCTCCTGTTGGCTCAGAATATTTAAATAAATTTACCTTCTCCCTGGAACCAGTCTATTGGTCTATTGGATTGTGTTTCGCTGTCAGCTACTCAGCTCTGGGATGTTATTGGTGATAAATGATCTGGGATGACAGCCAGTATCAGCATGGTGCTCACAGGGTATGGCACCAGACAAAGGGCTTACAGTCTGTGAGAGTTTCTAAAAAAACGTTTCTGTGTATTTCTCCTCATGCTATCTCCTGATCTAACATCACATTCATCTGACACGCATTGCTCTCATTCACTCTGTCGCTCCCTTTCTTCACTTTATTTATCTCATTTCACTGTCTTTCTCTCTGTTTATTTCTCTCTCTCTCAGTCTAGCTCCGATCATTCCCTCTATTTCCAAGTTGTCAGGTTGGAGAGCTCATTGACACATGGTGGGCTGAAATGGTCTCCTTCTGTGTTTTATTAATTCTGAAGATCTCTGACCGACATAACAAGTTTTGGTGCCTGGAGAGACAAGCTGATCCAATGAAGGACGCAGTGGACAATTAACCATTATCTCTTCGTATTTTCTGACATGCAACAACTTTGAAATATCTGTTCAAACAAACAGACTCTTCATATTAAAATCAGCACACTTCAGTCTGCCAGGCCACTATGTTCAGTACCCTCTGTTTTGTTTTTTCGGTCTTAGCTGTACTGGGATTATTTTCCAACTCCCCCTCAGTCACTGTACCTTTGGACCTACTGCTGTGGTTGCACACACCCCTCCCGCCACATACTAGTTTGAACCCTCGTAAAGACAATAGCTAACATGTCTGCCAGGAGATTGCTGCCAGTTCAACTCCATCCTGTCCATCTTGTTTATCTCCTACCAACCCGGGAATCCCAATGATCCATATATCAGAGATTGTTATCAGTTCATGTGCATCCTGTCCTTCTTGTGTGTATCCTACTGACCTGTGAATACCAATAATCCACATATCGCAAATTGTTGCCAGTTCAGGTTCATCCCGTCGTTTTTGTGTATATCCTCCCGACTCGGGAATCCCAATGATCCACATATCGGAAGTGCTGCCTCCCCGACCGTGTATTTAACTGCACTACCTTACGATGCCTAACCTTACTCGCACGTGACATAATCTAATATGACCAAAATATCCTTCCAGCACAACTCCAGCAAGGCCTTTTTTTTAAACTGATAATAAAAAACTTAAGTGTGACGTCAGGAAAGTGAGACCACTGAATCAGTCCAATCACCACGGTATCTGGTATTTATCCCCGCCACCAAACCTGTTTGACAAGGTATACATATGGGCCATCTATTTGCAGATGGACGAGGATAAACAGAAGGTTAGAAAATGTCAGAGCAGATGGATGTAATTCAGCCTGTTTACTTAGCTTTGCTATTCAGTTGGATTCTAGTTATTCTGTTCCTTTCAATGATAGGGTCTTTACCCAGCGTCTCCAGCGGGTCAGAAAGTTCCCAGTGTCGTTGTGTGCACAGTCCTGCGAAGGGAGTATCGAGTGCCAGGCAATAGGGTGTGGGGAGTCCCAGGGGTGGCATAAGGAAATGCTGCATGTAGTGCCGATCTACTGAGGGAACTGAGAGAGATGGACTGGGCATCCAAGGACACTGCACTCAGACATGTGACCGGGCACGATTCCTTAACACCCAGAGGAAACCACGAACCACGGCTGCTTTTACAAAAACCTGTCACATTTGCTGCATTTCTCATTTGAACAAAAGCAAAAGTACTGTAGATAGTAGAAATCTGACGCAAACACAGAGACGTACTGTGGAGAAAGAAAAGAATTAAGGCTCCCAATGCAAGCACGGGAAGAATGTACAAAGTCCACACAGACAGGGTCCAGAGATTGGAAATGAACCCGAGCCCCAAGCACTGTGAGGCAGCATTGCCTGTATCACCATGCTGCCCAATGCTGGATAATTGGGGATAGTACAGTTAAAAGCATAGATACTGTTCTCCGTGATCGGGATTGAGAGTTCTGAAACTTGTGTTGCTTACATGGTGCTCGGGTTTGGGATATATCATCTGGGTTGTAGAACTTGGAGCGGGAGGGCAATGATCCAGTGGTCAGGGTCCATGTAGGTACCAATAGCTGGACAAACAAATGACAATGAGAAGAGTGCCGGGTAATACAATACTGAACTGTGCATATCGTATAAGGAATAAGGTAAATGAGCTTGTGACTCATCCATAAATTGGCAGGTCCGACATAGTGGGCATTACAGTGACATCGCTGCAAGAGGATCAGGATTGGGAGCAGAATATTCAAGGATATTCATCCTGTGGAAAAGATAGGCAGGTAGGCAGAGAGACACAGTTGTCTGAGTATTAAGAATGGAATTGAATCAATAATCAATAATACGAAATTAAATACGGTCAGATGGTGTAGAATCTGTTTCTGTGGAATTGGGGTATCAAAAATGTGAAATAATGCAGTTGGAGTCATATACAGGGAGCTGTGGTGTAAGATACACCAGAATCTAGAAAGATCTGTAGGAAAGGCAAAGTTACAGTGATCATGTGGGATTTTATTAAACAGATGGACTGGGAATTCAGATTGATAGTGGTTGGCAGGAAAATGAATGTGTGGGAGGTGCATGAGATGGCTTTTTGGAGCAGATTGTGCAGGCAGACTAGGTGAGGGGAGCTTAAGGTGACAGTGAACATAATATGATTGAATTTACTCTGCACTTTCAGATGAGAAGTTAGAATCAAAAGTAACGGTATTACAGCTGAATAAAGACAATTACAGAGACTTGAGTGAGGAGCTGGTTAGAATTGTATGGGAGACGGGTCCAGCAGGAAAGACAGTGCAACAGCAATGGCAGGAGTTTTTTTTTGGAGTAATTGAGGATACAGCAGGGATTTATCCTGAGGAAAAAGAAGCTTGTATTGGGAGGATGGGACAACCATAGCTAACTAGGGAAGTTAGGTATAGCTGAAAAGCAAATGAGAACTGATATAATGTGTCAAAGTGCAGTGGGAAACCTGAGGATTGGAAAGCTTACGAAGACAAAACAGAGGGCAAACAAAATAAAATAAGGAGAAAGATTATTAAATATGGGGGTAAGCTAGGCAGTAATGTAAAAGAAGACTGTAACAGTTTCTTTCGATATATAAAGCATAAAAGAGCGGCAAAAGTGAACATTGGACTGCGGAAAATGATACTGGAGATATAGCAGTAGGTAACGATAAAATGCCCAAGGAACTGAATAATTACTTTGCATCATCTTTCATGGTGGAAGGCACGAGTAATATCTTAAACATTCAAGAGATTGAGGAGCCAGAGCTGAGTATGATGGCCACCACCATGGAGAACATTCTAGTAAAAAATGTAATGGCCTGAAGGTGGGTAAATAACCTTGACCAGATGGACTACATCCCAGTATTATAAGGGAGATAGCTGAAGAGGGAGTGGAGCCAATTGTGGCGATCTTTCAGGAACTACTAGAGTAAGGAATGATCCCAGAGCACAGGAAACCCATTAACGTGACACCCCTTTTTAACAAGAGAGTAAGGAAAAAGACAAAAAAAAAATACAGCCACCATGAATAGTTTAACCTCTGCCGTGGGTAAGATCCTGGAATCCATTGTGAAGGATGAGATTTCTGAATACTTGAAAATGTTTGGTAAATTAGGGCAAATTCAGCATGATTTCATCAAGGGAAGTTAATGCCTGACAAATGTATTGGAAGTCTCTGAAGAGGAAATGAGCAGCTCGACAAAGCACAGCCAATGGATGTTATCCACCTGGAATTCAAGAAGGGCTTTGACAAGGTGTCACACAGGAGATTACTGAGTATGATAAGGGCCCGTGCTGTAAGAGGCAAGGCAGTGGCATGGATAGAAGCTTGTCTGTTTGGCAGGAAGCAGAGAGTGGGGATAAAATAGTATTTTTCAGGATGGCAGCCGGGGACAAGTGGTGATCCAGAATGCTCAGTGTTGGAATCATAACTTTTTATTGTTATACTAACAATCCAGATGAGGGAATTCAGGGCACACTGGCTAATGCAAAGATAGGCAGATGGACAGATCGTATTGAGGAAGCGGAGAGGATGAACAAGGATTTGGGCAGGTAAGGAGATAGTCAGATGCATTCCAACGTTGGAAAGTGTGAGGTCATGCACTTTAACACGAAGAATAGAGGCATGATCTATTTTCTAAATGGTGAGAAAATTCAGAAATCTGAAGTGCAAAGAAACTTGGGAGTTCTAGTGCAGGGTTCTCTCAAGGTCAGCTTGCAGGTTGAGGCAGTAGTTAGGAGGGCAATTTCAATTATGTTTGGGAGCATTGCATTTAAGAACTGACCATAGAATGGTGAATCGTTGACATTTATTGCCATAGAAGGCTGTGGGGGCAGGTCATTGAGTATATTTGACATGGAGATAGATAGTCTTTGATTATCCAGGGGATAAAGGGTTATGGGGAGAAGGACGGAGAATGGGTTTGAGAAACCTATCGGCGATGATTGAAAGACGGAGCAGACCCGATGGGTTAACTGTCCTAATTTGTGCTCCAATGTCTTATAAACTTCCGTTCTAAACCTTAAGGAAGTACCTTGCATCTCTGAGAAGATAGCTTCATGTTCTTCATGGAGGTCAGAAGCTGTTGGGAATAGTTAACTGTTTTAGAATGAAGGTATTGTGGCTACTGTCGGGGTGGTGGATAAAATGACATTCAGTGCAGGATCACACACCAATTGCACAGTATTAATGTGAGGAGAGTTTATTCAAATCTTGGATCTCTCCGTCTCTCTCAATGGGGGTGGTTGGGGGTAACATCCGTCCGTGCACTTAAACTATCCCGAATCATGCATCCTGAGTGAAATAGCCGTCATGGAATTTTTCTCCTTCTCATTGTCTGTTTAGAATATAAGGAGTGATTGTCCATCCCTCTCAGGGTTCAATGCAATCACCTCTTATTCTCTCACAGCGCTGGAGAGCAACCTTCACTCACTCCTCATGGTGTCATCATCCCAGGGATTCATCTGATGGAACTCTTCTTCACTCTCTGTGTGGTAAGGAGATCACTCCTTATAATGGAAAGAAAATCTGTCCACAATACCCCAAATACTGCTTCAACAACACTCTCATGTTTGATCACAATAATTCCTTTCCATCACTTAGTTGGCTCCATTTCTTTCGTGTGAGACAGGAAACCATTTATTTCCAATGCACTGCCACTGATGTAGAATTTCAAAATAGCTTCACATCTGTAGGTCAGCATAAATAAAGCCAGCACCAGAGGTGCCCATGGAGATGGACATCACTCTTGGCAGAGACCCAAATACAAAGAATGCATCTAAAACAGTGAATGTCTACCTAACTGAATAGAAATGAGCCGTTGGAATATGGGATGCAGGCAGAGGAAGGGAGCTACGTTTCCTTTTGTTCTGCCGTCACGGGATGTGTGCGACCATGGTCAGGCCAGTATGTTATGCCGAGCTTGAATTGAGTGGTTGTTTCAGCTGTTCCACAGGACAATAAATAGTAAAACAAATTGCCGTGGGTTTGCAGTTAAACAGAGACTTGACCAGAGAAAGATGACCCACTGCCTTCTCTAATGGGCATAAGGCAAGCCGATATCAACAGATTATTATTCTGTGGCTCTAGACGAGCCAATGACGTGACCCACCATATACTGTCTGCCCATCTTTCAGATTTTGTGCAGAGAACAAGTTACACATCTCAAGTGCAATTATTTTCCAAAGGACACGTGGTTAGAAGGGACTTGAAACAGATGTGTCTGGAATTAACAAAGGCAAAAACGATGGTTTATTCAGGAATTGAACTGAGTCTGAAGTGGAGACTGGGATGTCTTAATGGTGGTATTGGAAAGGATTGGTATGTGGGGAGCAGATGGAGATGTACACTTTGCAGGAGAAAATGAATCAAAGAGGTTGAGAACAGTGTGTTTTACCCTCGCGTATTGGTGAGTAATTTGTAAATAATAGTTTGCAAGTTATAATTTCTAAGGAATGGAATCTTTGATTCAAGCTGAAAATGTTGGCTTGCACCTTTCCAAAATCTGCATATAATGAGCATCGATTCAGTTCAGACCGTTTCACTAAACAGACAGAGTGACTTACCAGGAACACCAACTGTAGCAAGGCTAGGATAGTAACCAGCTTGAATAACCATCAGTGCATCTTCAATCCGCGATACTAATGATATCCAAGGCTGGGAAAGCCAGTACAGACCATAGGATAAACTCCTATCCATTGTTGGGACATTCCAGTCTAATGTTCCCAGATTTCCATCTCTCCTGCCCTTCTCGCTGAAGCTGCTAATCCCTGTTACTGCTGTTGGCCATGCTTCCGCTCATACTATGGGATACAACACTGAAAGCATGCCCTTATTGATAGAAGAGAGGAACTCTCTAAGGACGCATACGATCCACGGAGACTGACATCATTACAATCACTGAACAAATATCTCCAGTTAACCCCTTTGAATTCAATGTTACTTTATTAACATTCAAAATAACGTTGAACATTTATGCATTCTGGGTGTGATATGGGTATGACTGAAGGAAAGAATGTTGAAGATGGCAGATTGTTTGTGTGTAATCATTCAGTCAGCCTTGGATATGGAGGTAATGCCAGAAATTTAATGAATCATAAACATGCTTCTCTGTTCATATGTACAGAAATAAATCCCATAACTACTGATCAGTCATTGCAAAATCAGTAAAACATTGAGAAAACATCTATCATCCATGATCTGAGAGCAAAATGTGCCAAAAGAAACGTGGGTAACAACAAACAAACAGCATAGATACGTTAACAGCGAATTGAACATGACAAACACAGTTCAGATTGTTATTCTAGGATCGGAGAGGGTAGATTGGGCCATGCTGCTGATGTTATCGATGTTAATGAACTGTCATGAAGTGTCACTTCATGGACGTCGATTACATTGTAATTATAATATTGGTGAAAAGACAGTAGATGGAGAGGACTGGGGGACATGGCTGAGTAGACTGGGTAGAGGGACAGTGATGTTCCCCAGTTACCAGAATTGCAATGTTACTCTCTATAACTCATATGAAGAACAGATTCAAGAATACATCTACAATGAGGAATTAGCAGAGCTAATATTAATGAAATGCGTTTATGCAATATAAAATATAGGAACAAAATGATTTTGTGCACCCACCAATATATGCAAAGTACAAAGAGATAAGTTTGTTAAAATACACACCTGATATTGAGCTATATAAATTGAAATGTGAATATGTGAATTACATCACTAGAAAAGTGGTGTGCAAACTTTATCAATCATTATTTGACCCACAGCTAAGATCGTGATTTCGCTTCTGTCAGTTAGTCCCCTTACTGAGATTCTTTGGCCTAGTCTCTCATGCAGTATCGGTGTGTGTGGGTGTGGAGAGGGGGTAGGGGTGGGGGTGGAGGTTCGTGGAGGCAGGGTGGTGGTTATCATTTCCTGCTGCTCTTGGCACAGACTAATTAAAAGCTCTGCTTTCTCCATGGAACCAACCTATTGACCTAATGGGTTCTGTTTAGCTGTCAGTAACCCAGCTCTGTGATATTGTTGGAAATAAATAATCTGGGATGACAGCCAGAATCAGCATAGTGCTCACAGTGTATGGCGCCCAGACAAAGGGCTTGCCGACCAGAGGAATTTCTAAATAAAGCTTCTAAATTCTGTCTGTCCATATTTATCTACCATAATGCAGTCTTCTGATCTATCCAATTTCACCCTCATCTAACACCTCTTCCTCTCACACTCAGTTAGTCTCTCCCCTTTCTCTCCGCTCTCAGTTTATCTCCCTTCACTTGCTCTCTCGTTGTTTACTTCTCTCTCACAAAATCTCCCTTCACACACTCTCTATAACTCCAATTGCGCAGTTCGAGAGCTTGTGACACCACAATGGGCTGAATGACCTCCATCCATGCCATAATAATTGAGGTTTTGTGGCCCACAATAAATACTTCCTGGAGAGACATGCTGGTCCGATGACAGAGACAGTGCACAATCACTCATTATCTTTTCCTGCTCTTCTCTCGTGTACAGCTGCCTTGAAATGTCTGTTCAAACAAAACAGACTGAATGAAATGCGAGTAGACGAGAAGGCGTTCATGACTGTATATTTCAATCAGGATTTAATTAAGGATGAGATTCCAGAAAAACATAAGAAATGAATGAAAAGCAGGGTAACACAAGAAATGGCAGCGTAGTACAACATGTGGTTCCAATATGTCTCATGGTATTACCGATAGATTATCAATCCAGAAAAATCAGCTCCTGTTCTGTGGATCCAGGTTGAATCCCGCCACTGCAGATGGTGGAAATTCAATCCAATAATGTAAAAATATCCCTGGAATTAAGAATCTACTGCTGAGAATGAAATCATCGCCGCTTGTCAGAAAAGTCCACCTGTTCCCGAATATCCTGCAATGAAGGAGTCTTCCATCCTCACCTGGTCTGGCTGACATTCAACTCCAGACCCAAAGCAATGTCATTGACTCCCAATCGCCCTCTGAAACTGTCCAATGAGTCATTCAGTTGTACCAATCCCTACAAAGTTTCAAACAAATGAAACTGGATGGATCAACTGGCATGGAAATGAGCACCGGAAAAGTCAACATTAGAAACATCACTTTAGAATCTGCAGTCTTCCTTACTAACACCTGATGTCTGGTGCCAACATTGGAACAACTGCCTTACAGACTAGTCAAGAAACAGCCCGACATAGGCTTACTCACGGAATCATACATTACAGAAATAACAGAAATTAAACATGGACAAAAGTGTCTCTTACTGATTACCACGTAACGTTGTTCCTCAGCTGAATCAGTCCTCCTCCATGTTAAACAACACTTGGAGAAAGCATTGACTGTGGCAAGGGCACAAAATGAATTCTGGCCGGGGGATTTCAAAGTCGACTGTCAAGAGTGTTTTTTTTAGATTAGATTACTTACAGTGTGGAAACAGGCCCTTCGGTCCAACAAGTCCACACTGACCCGCCGAAGCGCAACCCACCCATACCCCTACATTTGCCCCTTACCTAATACTAAGGGCAATTTAGCATGGACAATTCACCTGACCCGCACATCATTGGACTGTGGGAGGAAACCGGAGCACCGGAGAAGACCCACGCAGACCCGGGGAGAACGTGCAAATTCCACACAGTCTGTCGCCTGAGTCGGGAATTGAACCCGGGTCTCAGGCGCTGTGAGACAGCAGTGCTAACCACCGTACCACCTACTGTTTTGTCAACAGTACGACTGATCATGCTGGTCGGCTCCTCAGGACATAACTACTAGATTGGGTCAGCAGAAGGTGGTGAGGGAATGAACGAGAGCGTAAAAAAACATACCTGACCTCATCCTTACTCATCTACCAACTGCAGATGTATATGTCTATGACAGTATCGGTAAAAGTGACCACCACACCGTCTTTGTGGAGACGAAGTCTATTATCTCCATAAGCTCTATCGTGTTGTGTGGCACTATCACCATGTTAAATGGCACAACTTTTAGCAGATCTAGCAACTCAAGACTGTCCGTCCATAATACACTGTGGACCATCAATAGCAGCAGAACTTACTCCAGCATAATCTGTAACATCACGGTCCAGCATTCCCCCACTCAACCATTACCATCAAAACAGAGAATTAACCCTGGTTCAATGGAGAATGCAGGAGGGCATTCCAGGAGCAGAACCAGGAATATATAAAGATAAAATGTTCATCTGCTGAAGCTTCCAAGCACAAATACCTGCGTGCCAGATAGCATAAACTGCAAGGGACAGACAGAGCTTAGCGATCACAGAACCAATGCATCAGATTTAAGCTCTGAAGTCCTGCTATTCCGATCACGAATGGTGATGGACGATTAAACAACTCACCGGAGCAGGAGTCTCCACAAATATCCCCAACCTCAATGATGGAAGAACCCAGCACATCAGTGCAAAGTATAAGGCTGAAGCTTTCATTGCAATCTTCAGTCAGACGTTTTGAGTGGGTGATCCATTTCGGCCTCCTCCGGTGGTCCCCATCGTTACAGATAGCAGTCTTCAGCAAATTCGATTAACTGATATCAAGAAACGGTTGAAGGCACTGGATACTGCAACGGCTATAGGCCCTGATAACATGCCAGCAATAGTCCTGAAGACTTGTGCTCCAGAACATCACGCTCCCCTAGCCAAGCTGTTCCAGTATGTTTACAAACCGACAATGGGGAAAAACGGCTCAAGTGTGTTCTCTACATAAAACGCAGGACAAATTCTACCCATCCTAATACCGCCTTATCAGTCTACTCTCCATCATCAGTAAAATCATGAAAGGTGTCATCAACAGTGCTATCAAGCAGCATCTGCTCAAAACTAACCTGCTCAGTGACGCCCAGTTTGGGTTTTGCCAGGATCATTCAGCTCCTGAACTCGTCACAGACTTGGTTCAAACATAGAAAAAGGAACTGAATTCCAGCCCTTGACTTTAAGGCTGCATTCTGCCAATTGTGACATCAAGGACCCCAAGCAAAAATGGTACCGCGGGCCAACACTCTGTTATAGGTGTCATACCTGACAGATTGGAAGATGGTCATTGTTGTTGGAGGTCAGTCATCTCAGCTCCAGAAAATCTCCGCAGTAGTCCCTTAGGATAATGTCCTAGGTCTAAATATCTTCAGCTGCTTCAACAATGACCTTCCTTCCATCATAAGGTGAGAAGTGGGGATATTCGATGATGACTTCACAATGTTCAGCACCATTCGCAAATGCTCAGATACGGAAGCAGGCCATGCCCTAAGCAAAAATATCTGGGCAAGTAACATTTGCGCCACATAAGTTCAGCCAATGACTGTCATCATTGAGAAACAATATAATCACTTTTTATTCAGCAGCATTATCAGCACTAATCTCCCCCACTATCAATATTCTGGGGGGTCTCATTGACCAGAAGCTCAACTGGACTCGCCACGTGAATATAACAGTAGATCAGAGGCTAGGAATACTGCACGAGAAACTCACCTCCTGACTACCCCATAGCCTGTCCATTATCTACAAGGCACAAGTCAGGAATGAGATGGAACATCTTCACTTGTCTGAATGAGTGCAGCCCCAACAACACTAAAGAAGCTTGACACAATCCAGGACAAAACAACACATTTGATTTGCACCACATCCACAAGCATTCACTCCTTTCACCATGGTCACGCAGGAGTAACAGTGTGCACTTTCTACAAGGCACAATGGAGAAATACCCAAAGATCCTCAGACAGCTCCTTCTAATGCATCAGAATTAACCTCTGCAGTCCTGCTAATCTGATCGTAAATGGTGGCGGACGATTAAACAACTCCATTTGGAATGACAAGGGCAGTAGACTTTTGCGAACAGCACCATCTTCCAATTCCCCTCCAAATGAGTCAACATCCTGATTTGGAAATGCATTGCCGTTCCTTCACTATTGCTGCGTGAAAACCCTGGAATTCCCTCTTTAGTCACTAGTGGGTCACCGTACAGCAGGTAGGTTGCAGCAGTTCGAGAAGGCAGCTCAGCACCACCGTCTCAAGGGCAACTGGGGACGGGCAAGAAATTCTGGGCACATCCAGCAGTGCCCACATCCAAAAAAATATTTTTTTCAAAATAGTTCCAAGTTGAGCATCTCGATGGGACAGGTTATCTGATTTGAACACGAACAGGAAAGCGGTGTTTCTAATACTGAACATTTTAGACTTTTCTGTTATTAAAGGGTGTTCAGTATTCGATGACTTATTGTTGCTGAATGCTGTGATAAATTGCATCTGTTCTGTTTAAATCAACAATACTGGCGTATTGTTGGATCAATCCTTCGAAAATACCAGACAGAAAATGGCAATCATCATAGAAAGAATGTACTCCCGCCAGATGAGACTCACTGATAGCAGTTCATATTCAAAATATTAATGGAATACTGGCTGACACTGAATCCTCCCACCATCCATATCACAGGGGTTACCATTGACCAGAACGTGAAGTCAAATCAATATACAAATACAAGGGTTACAAGAGCATGTCAGAGAGTTACAAGTCTATATGGAATAATAGACCCGGTGTCCTAAACGGCATGAGATACAGCAATAGAGTTAGGCCATTCAGCCATTCCTTCATTCTGATACTGTGCCTTTTTGTCATTATCTCTATGAAAAGTGGAAATATCTTCTACATACTGACTGCATCAATTTTTTCAGTAATCCATTAGTTTCAAACAGAACCACCCCCCCAGCCCCACCCCCCATAGTTCTTCTAAATTCCATCGAGTGCACACACTGCCGCTCACATGACAAGCTATCATCCCCAGGATCGATCACCTCCAACACCAGCAGATCTTTATCCAGAGATAGTGTCTAAAACAGCTCACAATTGGCCAAATGCTGTCTGTCCATAGCCCATTACATTCTCAGAAGTATGTCTCCCGTCTTGCATTCTTGCTCTCTAGAAATGAATGCGAACATTGCTTTTGCTTTCCTAAATGCCAACTGAACATGCACGTTAACCATAAGAGAGGACGACTGCTTCAAAATCCTTTTGGGTTCAGATTTAATGGATCCTATTAGAATATAGTGTCTCCCCTCTTACGCCGACCAAAGTGCATATTCTCACACGTTCCCATATTGTATTCCATCAGCCACGTGTTTTCCCACAGTCCTAAACTGTTCAAGCCTTTCTGCAGCTTCCCCACTTCCTCAATACCATCTGCAAACTTAGCAAAACTGTAGAAGCACACCCTACCCCCTTTTGTTGTGAGTTTACTTCATTATGGCGCACAATCCCAGTCTATTGATGTCACTCCGTCTCAACACTAACTGAGTGGTGCTCACGTCAACCATGTCACTGTGTATTGATGACGATGGAGGGAGGTCGGCGAGGGGATGTCTATGATGAATAACTGTGTGACTGCCAGGCTGAAACCTGCCCCGACAGCCTCGGATGTACCTGTGCCCGCTGTCACCGCTGCACGTATGATCAGTCTTCCTGCTGTTCAAATCAAGGAAAGTGACAGCCATGGATCGTGTTCCCAGCTGAGCACTCAGATCCTGTGAGGACCGACTGACAGAGGTATTCACATACAATTTCAGCCTTTCCCTCCCATAAGCTGAAATCCCAACCTGCTTCAAAAAGACCAACATCAACCTTCATCATTGTGCTTCCAATTAAACCTGTTGGACTATAACCTGGTGTTGTGTGATTTTTAACTTTGTACACCTCAGTCCAACACCAGCATCTCCAAATCATACCTCAACCTTGTAAGTGAGAAAGCTCATGCTTTAATGACTTAATGATTACCGCCAAATGGCTCTATCCTCAATAAACATGGAGTGATTTGAAAGGCTAGTTATGGCCCACATCACCTCCAATCTCCCAGCCTTACTTGGTCCCCTATAATATGCCGACTGATGTAACGAATCCACAACAGATGGCGTATCCCGAGCCATGTACTCATCCCTAGGACATCTGGACAACAAAGACACCTACATCGGACTCCTGCTCATTGAGTACAGCTCCAACTAAAACATCATTATCCCCTCCAGACTGATCTCAAAATTCCGTGACCTTAGTCGTGGCTCCACCCTCTGCAACTGGATCCCCCAGTTTCTGACCCACAGACTACTATTAGTGAAGATAGGTATCTGCAACGCCGCCACAATAACACTCAACACTGGAGCTCCTGGAGGATGTGTCCTCAGTCCCCTACTGTACTCCCTGTACACACACGGCTGTGTCCCTCAGCCCCGACTGTACTCCCTGTACACACATGGCTGTGTCCCTCAGTCCCCTACTGTACTCCATGTATACACACAGCTGTGTTCCTCAAGCCCTACTGTACTCCCTGTACACACACGGCTGTGCTCTCAGCCCCCTTCTATACTCCCTGTACACACACAGCTGTGTCCCTCAGCCCCCTACTGTACTCCCTTACTCTGAAAGCTGTGGCCTCAGCCCCCTACCGTATTCCTTGTACACATACGGCTGTGTCATCACCCCCGACTGTACACCCTATGCAACAAAAGATGTGACCTCAGCCCCCTACTGTATTTCTGTACACACATGGCTGTGTCCCTCAGCTCGCTACTGTACGCCCTGTACACACACGGCTGTGTCCCTCAGCTCATTACGGTACTCCCTGTACACACACGGCTGTGTCCCTCAGCCCCCTACTGTACTCCCTGTACACACACAGCTGTGTTCCTCAACCCCCTACTGTACTCCCTGTACACACACGGCAGTGTCCCTCAGCTTGCTACTGTACTTCCTGTACACACACGGCTGTGCTCTAAGCCCCCTACTGTACTTCTGTACACACACGGCTGTGTCCCTCAGCTCGCTACTGTACTCCCTGTACACACATGGCTGTGTCCCTCAGCTCGCGACTGTACTTCCTGTACACACATGGCTGTGCTCTCAGTCCCCTACTGTACTTCCTGTACACACACAGCTATGTCCTCAGCCCCCTACTGTACCCCCTGTACACACACGGCTGCGCCCTCCGCTCCCGACAGTATCCCTGTACACACACGGCTGTGTCCCTCAGCTCGCTACTGTACTCCCTGTACACACAAGGCTGTGACCCTCCGCCCCCTACTGTACTCCCTGTACACACACGGCTGTGTACTCAGCCCCCTACTGTACTCCCTGTACACACACGGCTGTGCTCTCAGCCCCCTACTGTACTCCTGTACACACAAAGCTGTGTTCCTCAGCTCGCTGCTGTACTCCCTGTACACACAAGGCTGTGACCCTCAGACCCCTACTGTACTCCCTGTACACACACGGCTGTGTCCTCAGCATCCTACTGTACTCCCTGTACACACAGGGCTGTGTCCCTCAGATCGCTACTGTACTCCTTCTACACCCACTTCTGTGTCCTCACCCCCCTACTGTACTCCCTGTACACACACGGCTGTGTACTCAGCCCCCTACTGTACTCCCTGTACACACACGGCTGTGCTCTCAGCCCCCTACTGTACTCCTGTACACACAAAGCTGTGTTCCTCAGCTCGCTGCTGTACTCCCTGTACACACAAGGCTGTGACCCTCAGACCCCTACTGTACTCCCTGTACACACACGGCTGTGTCCTCAGCATCCTACTGTACTCCCTGTACACACAGAGCTGTGTCCCTCAGATCGCTACTGTACTCCTTCTACACCCACTTCTGTGTCCTCACCCCCCTACTGTACTCCCTGCACACACACGGCTGTGACCCTCCGCCCCCTACTGTACTCCCTGTACACACACGGCTGTGTACTCAGCCCCCTACTGTACTCCCTGTACACACACGGCTGTGTCCCTCAGATCGCTACGGCAATCCCTGTACACACAGGGCCGTGTCCTCAGCCCCCTACTGTACTCCCTGTACACACATGGCTGTGTCCTCCGCTCCCTACTCTACTGCCTACATACATGGCTGTGTCCTCAGCCCCATACTGTACTCCCTGGACACACACGGCTGTGTCCTCAGCCCACTACGGTACTCCCTGTACACACACGGCTGTGCTCTCAGCCCCCTACAGTACTCCCTGTACACCGACGGCTGTGCCCTCGGTACTATTGTACTCGCTGTACACACACGGCTGTGTCCTCAGCCCCCTACTGTACTCCCTGTACACGCACGGCTTTGCCCTCAGTCCTACTGTACTCCCTGTACTCTGACAGCTCTGGCCTCAGCCCCCTACTGTATTCCTTGTACACACACGGCTGTGTCATCACCCCCGACTATACTCCCTATGCAACAAAAGATGTGACCTCAGCCCCCTACTGTACTCCCTGTACGCACACAGTTGTGCCCCTCAGCTCGCTACAGTACTCCCTGTACACACACGGCTTGTCCCTCAGCCCACTACCATACTCCTGTACACACACGGCTTTGTCATCAGCCCCCTACTGTACTCCCTGTACACACAGGGCTGTGTCCCTCAGCCCACTACTGTACTCCCTGTACACACACAGCTATGTCCTCAGCTCCCTACTGTACTCCCTGTGTACACACGACTGCGTCCTCCGCTCCCTACGGTATCCCTGTACACACACGGCTGTGCTCTTAGCCCCCTACTGTACTCCTGTACACACATAACTGTGTCCCTCAGGTCGCTACTGTGCTCCCTGTACACACACGGCTGAGACCCTCAGCCCCCTACTGTACTCCCTGTACACACATGGCTGTGTCCCTCAGCCCCCTACTTTACTCCTTCTACACCCACTTCTGTGTCCTCAGCACCCTACTGTACTCCCTGTACATACACGGCTGTGTCCCTCAGCTCGCTGTGGTACTCCCTGTACACACACGGCTGTGTCTTCAGCCCCCTACTGTACTCCCTGTACACACACAGCTGTGTCCTCAGCCCCCTACTGTACTCCCTGTACACACAGGGCTGTGTCCTCAGCCCCCTACTGTACTCCCTGTACACACACGTCTGTGCTCTCAGCCCCCTACAGTACTCCCTGTACACACACGGCTGTGTCCTCAGCCTACTACTGTCCTCCCTGTACACCGACGGCTGTGCCCTCGGTCCTACTGCACTCCCTGTACAAACACGGCTGTGGCCTCAGTCCTACTGTACTCCCTGTGCTCTGACAGCAGTTGCCTCAGCCCCCTACCGTATTCCTTGTACACATACGGCTGTGTCATCACCCCCGACTGTACTCGCTATGCAACAAAAGATGTGACCTCAGCCCCCTACTGTACTCCCTGTACACACACGGACTGTCACTCAGCTCGCTACTGTACTCCCTGTACACACACAGGGCTGTGTCCTCAGCCCCCTACTGTACTCCCTGTACACACATTGCTGTGTCCTCAGCCCCCTATTGTACTCCCTGTACACACACGGCTCTGTCCTCAGACCCCTACTGTACTCCGGTACGCACACGGCTGTGTCCTCAGCCCCCTACTGTACTCCGGTACACACGTGGAGGTGTTGCCAAATTCCAAGCAATGCCAACTATAAGTTTGCTGATGACATCACCAAAGCAGGAGAGATATCAAACAACGTGAGTCTGAACACAGGAAGAAGATAGTGGGTTTGGTGGCATGGTGGAATGATAATAGCCTGACTCTCAAATTCGGCAAACGTAAAGAACTGATCATTGACTTTAGAATGAAAGGAGGGGAACAAGCCACTATCTACATCAAAATCTGATTGAAGATTTGTAGCACGGGTGTCCGTTGTTGTGGTTCTGCTCGCCGAGCTGGAAGTTTTTGCTGCAAACGTTTCGTTCCCTAGCTAGGGAACATCATCAGTGCTGTTGGAGCCTGGTGTGAAGCGCTGCTTTGATGTTTCTTCCGGTATTTATATTGGTTTGTTCTTGCCGCTTCCGGGTGCCAGTTTCAGCTGCAGTGATTTGTATGTGGGGTCCAGGTCGATGTGTCTGCTAATGGATGTTCTTGCCGTTTCCGGAGGTCAGTTTCAGCTGTAGTGGTTTGTATATAGTGTCCAGGTCAATGTGTCTGTTGATGGAGTTTGGGGATGAATGCCATGCTTCTAGGAATTCTCTGGCTGTTCTCTGTCTGGCTTGTCCTATGATAGTGGTGTTTTCTCAGTCAAATTCATGTTGCTGGTTGTCTGAGTGTATGGCTACTAGAGGTAGCTGGTCGTGTCGTTTTGTGGCTAGCTGATGTTCATGGATGCGGATTGTTAGCTGTCTTCCTGTTTGTCCTATATAGTGTTTTGTGCAGTCCTTGCATGGTATTTTGTAAACTACGTTAGTTTGGCTCATGCTGGGTATTGGGTCCTTTGTTCTAGTGAGTTATTGTCTGAGCGTGGATGTTGGCTTGTGTACTGTTATGAGTCCTAAGGGTCGCAGTAGTCTGGCTGTCAGTTCTGAGACGCTCCTGACGTATGGTAGAGTGGCTAGTCCTTTTGGTTGTGGCATGTCCTCGTTCCTCGGTCTATCTCTTAGGCATCTGGTGATAAAATTGCGTGGGTATCCGTTTTTGGCGAATACCTTGTATAGATGTTCCTCTTCCTCTTTTCGCAGTTCTGGTGTAACTTTATCACCAGATGCCTAAGAGATAGACCGAGGAACGAGGACATGCCACAACCAAAAGGACTAGCCACTCTACCATACGTCAGGAGCGTCTCAGAACTGACAGCCAGACTACTGCGACCCTTAGGACTCATAATAGCACACAAGCCAACACCCACGCTCAGACAACAACTCACTAGAACAAAGGACCCAATACCCAGCATGAGGCAAACTAACGTAGTTTACAAAATACCATGAAAGGACTGCACAAAACACTATATAGGACAAACAGGAAGACAGCTAACAATCCGCATCCATGAACATCAGCTAGCCACAAAACGACACGACCAGCTATCTCTAGTAGCCATACACTCAGACAACCAGCAACATGAATTTGACTGAGAAAACACCACTATCATAGGACAAGCCAGACAGAGAACAGCCAGAGAACTCCTAGAAGCATGGCATTCATCCCCAAACTCCATCAACAGACACATTGACCTGGACACCATATACAAACCACTACAGCTGAAACTGATACCCGGAAACGGCAAGAACATCCATCAACAGACACATCGACCTGGACCCCACATACAAATCACTGCAGCTGAAACTGACACCCGGAAGCGGCAAGAACAAACCAATATAAATACCGGAAGAAACATCAAAGCAGCGCTTCACACGAGGCTCCAACAGCACTGATGATGTTCCCTAGCCAGGGAACGAAACGTTTGCAGCAAAAACTTCCAGCTCGGCGAGCAGAACCACAACAACTATCTACATCAATGGTCGAGACAGCGCAGAGCGCCAAGTCCCTCGGTTTGATGATAACTGGCAACCTACCCGGGACTTCTCACATAGGTGTGACAGTCAAGATGTTTCAAAAACGTCTCTCCTTCCTCACTTGGCTCTGGATATTTAGCATGCACTACTTCTACAGATGCACTATTGTGAACATACTGTCCGGGTGCATAATGGCCTGGTACGGCAACACTGCCCAAGTCTGTCAGAAATTACAGAAGATTGTGTTCACAGCGCAGACTATGACGGACTCCAATCTCTCAACCATTGACTCGATTTACACGGCTCGTTGCCGTAGAAAGGCTGCCAACATCTGTCCAAGATTACTGAGGGGAGAGAGAGAGGAAATAACTAGGGCCTTAACAGATATCTTTGTAACATCCTTGAACACAACTGAGGTCCCAGAGGACTGGAAAGTTTCTAATCTCCTTGTTTAAGAAGGGTAGCATGAATAATCCCGTTAATTATAGACCGGTGAGCCTGACGTCTGGGGTAGGGAAGCTGCGAAAGAAGATACTGAGGGATAGGTTCTATTCTCATTTTAATGAAAATGGTCTTATCAGTGATAGGCAACATGATTTAGTGCAGGGAAGGTCATGTCTAACCAACTTAATAGAATTATTTGAGGAAGTGACAAAGTTGATTGATGAGGGAGGGGCTGTAGATGTCATGTACATGGCCGTCAGAAAGACGTTTGATAAGATTTCCCATGGTCGGGTAATGGAGAAAGTGAAGTCACATGGTGTCCAGGGTGTGCTAGCTACATGGACAAAGAATTTAATTGGCAAGAGGGGACAGAGCGTAATTGGGGAAGGTAGTTTCTCAAAATGGAGAACTGTGACCAGTGGTGCTCCATTTAAGATGTTTCGAGAAATATACATGAATGGGCAGGGAGCATAGGGATACAGACCTTTAGGTTGAGATGGAGGATTTGGATCGTCGCAGGCTTGGACCGCCGAATGGCCTGTTCCTGTACTGCAATGTTCTTTGTTCTAACATTACCAAAGACACATCATATGCCTGTAAAGATCTCCCACAACCTCTTCCATCAGGCTAAAAGATACAGACGCTTGAACACACAGAGCAGCAAGTTCAGGAACAGCTTCTTCCTGGCTGTTATTAGCCTGATGAATGGGCTCTCTAATCTCAGATAATGCTGATTTTGTTCATATTGATCTCGCCTAGCGCACGCCCTGTGCAGCGTAACCTATATGCCTCTCAGACATGTTTTACAGCTATCGTTCAGTACATCCATGCTTACCTTGATCTTCCTGGATATTTTGGCACAGGACAAAATAAATCCTCATCTCCCTACCCCCAGCTCCCTCCAGTGCTCACGATCAGGTTTCTCCGGTCCTCACCCCCAGGTCCTCCCATTCCCCCAGTTCCCCTTGACATTATCCCCAGCTCCCTGTGAACTTTGTCTCTCACTGTTTCTCTCACACTGCCTATTTCCCTGTGTTTTCCTTTTCCCTGTCTTCTGTTACTTTCCCTGAACGTATTATCTTCCCTTCTCCCTGCACATGCAACTGTTTGTTTCCTTGTTTTGTTTCCTTTCTCTCTTTGACTGACTGTCCATCTGTTTCGCTCGCTGCGTTCTCCCTCCTTCCCTTTGTTTCTGTTTCTTTGTCCTTCGTTGTGATGGTGATGGCTTCTATATTCGTTTGAAGCAGGTGAATGGTTCATTGGTTCGATGTTGGCAATACAATGCATTCAACAAAGTTTTGGTATGGAGGACATAATTTAAAATTATCAGTTAAATTTCAATTGTTGTCAAAACAGCAACCAGAACGTGGGTATCCATTTAACAGCCAATTATTGCATCTAACTATTTTGAAACCGCTCGGCTCACAGTGCTCTGCATACCGGCAACTCAAAGCATTCTGTTTGGGTGCATAATGACCTGACATGGTAACTGCTCTGCCTCGGACCATAAGAAACTACAGACGGTTTTGTGCACAGTCCAAACCATCACGGAAGACAATCTTTCGCCCATTTGTACTTTTCATTGTCGCAGAAAGGCTGGCAACATCAAAGATCTCCCCCAAAACAGGAATGATATCCTACAAACTCTTCCAACAGGGAGGAGACACAGAAGTTTGAAAACATGGACCAGCATGCTCAGGAACACTTCCTTCCCTACCATTATTAGACTGACAAATTGACATGTCTCACTTTTTAAATAATATTAATCTTGCTAATGTCGATCTTACTTTGCACACCTCCTGTGAAGCTGTAACCATTGTATGCCTCACTCTGACCAAGGACCCTGTGATCTCTGTTTTCTTGTTTAGAGTCATGTGCCTGCATTACAATAAAAACAAACCTTTGCATTGTGCATTTGACGAAAATAAACGAAACCAAATCAGATCAAACACGTGGACTGCAGTGGCTCAAGGTCCTCTCAAGGGTAACTGGAAAAATGAACTCATGCTGCCCCAGTCAGAGAGACCCTATGTAATTAATGAATATACGAAGATGACCACACTTAGGGAGGACAGACAGAGGGAATCAAATCGCTTTAAACATGATCTTAGATATATACAGGTTTCCCTCAGTATTTGTAAGTTGAGTGTTCCTACGAAACCGTTTTCAAGCTGATATGGTGTAAAGTGCAGTAGGACTAATTTATCTGGGAAAAATTTCGGCTTTCTTCGTAAAAGTCAAAATCCTGTTCGGATTTATTTTGGTTAGCGAAACAATGTCATAATGTAAGTCAGTCGGAAAGGGAAGTGGCGAAAAGCGAACTTTGGAAAAGTAGGGGATACCTGTATTTACAAGGGCATGATATTCAGGAAGATGGGAAAGCCGAAAAATAGATGAGGTGAATCTCACATTAAATCTCCAGCCCAGCTGATCATCACTCTCTTTGTTTGCTGTTTTTCTTCTATATCTCTCTTTCTCTATTGATCCCTCCTTCCCTTCAAAGCAGACTTCCCTGTCAACGGTATTAATCACACTCCTTTCCAGCTGGTTTCAGTTCAGGAACGTTCCCCAGCACTTTCTGTTCGTTTGTTTGCATTTCTTTCTATAATTTCAGATTTAGAGCATCATCCTTTATTTGATTTCACCTTCAATTTTATTAATTCGTGGGATGTTGGTATCTCTGCCAAGGGCAGCATTTGGGACAATCACTCATTGCCCTGACTCTGAGGCCATTCCACAAGCCAATATAAAGTTAAGCAGATTGCCATGGATCTCAAGTCATAATTAACCCAGGTTGGGTAATAACACTAGATTTCTTTACCGAAGGTGATCAGTGAAAGATGAAGGTTTTCAGACAAAATGTTGCTTTTATATTTGGTTTTCGTGAAATTCAGTTTTATTCCAATTCTTATCATTTTTATTTCAGTTCTGTCATCAGCTGTAGTGGACTTGAAACAAATCATTTGAAGCATTATCTTTCGTTCAATAAATTTTGCTCTGAATTATGTCCAGCGACATTCCCACATTCATGCATTGTCCTAATCATGAAGTAACGCTGCAAGAGCAAGTTTGTGATTGAGATATTTGTAATTGGGAAAGTGGTCAGAAGAGAGCTTGAAATCTTTAGTCTGAATTTTAGCAACGTACAGCCAATGGTTTGCTCAGCAACAGCACTGACACAGAGATGAAGATTGTGGATATGAGGAGCTGGGAGTGGACAGGTTTGGTGACAGAGAGAACACGAGACATAAGTCAGTTCAGGGCAAAAAGGGATCTCGTGGTTGTGCACAGCTTTGTTCGCAGATGTTTGTGAGGGAGGGGTCTTCAATTCATGGATAATGAATGGAGACTGAATTGAAACTGAAGGCAATAGTTTCTTCCTCTGACAAATATAGGTAACAGAAATTGGAATGAAGTTCAAACTTGTTTATGGGATTAATGAATGGACAGAGGTAGAGAACGCCAACAATAGCGAGAATCGGTTAGTAGCACACCCTTCACCCCGCCCAGAATAGCCATCAGCACTGCTGATATCCGATATGGTAGAAATCGCCAAGAGGGGGAAATCTTGAAAAGACTCAAGGAAAACCTCCTCTCCATTGTTGCAATGTTCCAGTCCGCTATTCTCAGATTAAGATCCATGCAGCTGTTGATCTCTGTTACTGTTGGAGCTGACGCATCTGTTACTACAGTGGGTTAGCGCACTGAATGAAGCGCTTACTAAGGAGAGAAAAACCCTCCAGTGACACAGTTACATTGCACCGAGACTGACATCAATCACGGTCAGAGCAAACAGTCCCAGCTTTCAATACAGCACAGTCAGTTCACATTATATCTGGACTGGACTACATGTTGACATTTCTGACTATTGGTCACATCTCCCATCATCAATTGCTCTAGTGAAGTCAGTTGTGAGGGAGAATAAGAATATTTTCTTTTCGTAGGCTACATGATTCTGCTCTGTTGTCCGTTTACTATGTTGTAACCATCTCTCCAAAAATCCTTCCACCCCCCCGCCCCCCACCAAAACAATCACAATCAGGATGTTGTGACTGTGCTGATCTCTGCTCCACGGGACCAAACGCCAGCGAACAGACTGTTACTGGGCACAACCGCCCTGAACATAGACAGGAAGTGTGGACTTCTCTGAATATTCCTCTCACTGCTCTAATAAGGCAACTTCTGAACTTCCATAGGGAATATGCTTCAGTAATTAATTTATATAATGACAGACTTCTAAATGCAGTTTCATTTGATGTAAACCGTATTTTTTACGCATTTTGGCATCTGTCCAAAACTAAAAGGGATAATTACAATGAAAGTATTCATTTAGACTTATGAATTAATGAGTCAGGTTCGAGTGAACATGATATTGGGTGGGAGATAGGGCGGAATGGGAGCAGTGCCTGTGGAGACTGCATGGGCAGTACAATGATATTCCCCAGTCATCATCCCTCTTTCTGACAGACAGAATTAAATCTAATGCATAACAAGGAAACAGCCAACATTTGGGTGATGCAATGCTGAATGACATTGTGAACTAAAAGAATAATATTAAATGTGATAAAGTGAACTATATTTTATACACACACCATTTAATCATTGGGAGTACAGATCGAGTAGGGTCACCGGGCCTGAAACGTTTACTTTTATTTCTCTTCACAGATACTGCCAGACCTGCTGAGCTTGCCCTCTAAGTTCTGATTTTCTTTTTGTTTGAGATTTATCATATTGTTCATATCTGGCAGGATACTTACAATAAAAAAGCAGACACTCATAACAAAATGTGAAGGGCAATGGGGACAATACAGGAGACTAACAGTTGAGATAGTCATTCCAAGCTGGAAGAGGCAATGGGTTGAGTTCCCCCCAATTTTGCTGTAAATAATTCTGTGATATGTAATCAAAATCTTTGGAGACAGGGTAGACAAGTTTGCTCAACATGGTCACAGAGTGCTCCACCATAAATAATCTATTCCTATTATCTCATGAAATTTCAGCTGCCTCTAAAATGTCTTTTTCAACAAAGTGGAGTTCCTGAGATTTACAGGGTCATCAGAAAAAATATTCTTTTTTCCTTTGAATCTTAAAGAAGAAACAGATTTCGGCCATAACAAAGGTGTCCCAGACACACCAACCATAATAGGAACACGAAAGGACTACATTGTCCACATGTAACCAAATTCAGCATGTAGCCCTGTCAAGAAACATGAAATATAGTGATACGGAAACATGAAATACAAACTGAAAATGATGGTAGAAGCGCAACAGATGAGGAAGTATCTGCAGAGTGAAACAGAGTTAACATATCGATTATGATGTGACACTGTTCTGAAAAAGTCATATTAAAATCAAATGTTAATTCTGCGTATCCCTGCTCAGAGGGTGCCAGACCTGCTGAGTTTCCCTCTATCGATTTCTTTTTCTTTCTGAACTGTGACAAATTGACTGATCTGAACGATATAAGTAAAGTTGCTATCTCAGTTGAATCTCGAATATTAGTTTATGGGCATTAAATGAGAAATTACAAAGTTCGTGTGTTTGACAGAGCTCCAAAAATCCATGACGTATTGCATTGTGATACAAAAACATTGTGAGACATTGTTGAAACAAAACCCCAAGTTCCTGCAAAAGGTCTGCAGCATCTGTGATGGAAAATCAAAATTAATGTTTCTAATTCAGTGGCCCTTCCTCAGAACGGATGGTAGTCCTGAAAATGTTGATTAATATACAGCAGAAGCTGAATAACTGTTCATGAAAACTGTTAGTAGCTAACAATAGGGGGTGAGTAATGGAAGGCCACGTGAGAACTAGGCCTGGTGTCTGGGTAGGGGGCATAGAGGAGTTCAGTCCCTAAAATTATTGACCATTATTTTGAGTGTGAATGGCTGCAGGGTCCACCCGCGGAAAGTGAGGTGCTTTCAGCTTGCGTTGAAATGTCCTGGAACACTGCAGCAAGCCTGAAGCAGAGATACTGGCCAGGGAACAGGATGGGGTATTAATCTGGCAGGCAACTGGAAACTCAGGGTCTTTTGCAGAGGTACAGCTTGCATATTCAGTGAAGTGGTCACCCAGTCTACCTTTAGTTTCCCCAATGTAGAGCAGATCACAATGTGAGCAGCGAATGTAGTAGATCGGATTGTGGGAAATGTTGGCAGGATGCTGCTTCACCTGGAAGGTATGTTTGGACCTTACATAATGACGAGGGAGGAGGTAAATGGGAAAGTGTAACAGCTTCGGCAGGGGAAAGTGAAGTGTACCTGTGGTGGGGGCTGGGGGAAGTGGTGTGTGTGGGGGGGAGGAGTGGGCAGTGAATAACGAGTGGACCAGGGTGTCCTGGAGGAAATGGTCACTTCAGAAGGAGGAAAGGGGAGAGGAGGCAAATATGTGCCTGGTGGTGGCATCTCGCTGGAGGTGGGGGAATGCAGACTGATGATCTTCTGCATGTGAATGCTGGTGGGATGGTAGGTAAGGATAAGGGAAACTCTAACGCTGTTGCAGCAGGGAAGAAAGATGCTGAGGGTAGAAGTGCAAGAGGTGGGTCGGAACTGGTTGAGGTCCCTGTCAATAACAGTGCTGGTAAGTTCTTGGTTGAGGAAGAAGGTGGACATATCAGAGGCCACATTTTCGAAGTTGACATCATCAGAAGCAATGTGGTGGAGACGGAGGAACTGAGAGAATGGAATGGAGCCTTTGCAGGAAACAGGGTGTGAGAATGCATACTCCAGGTAGCTGTGGGAGTTGGTTGGTTATTACTGGATATCAGTGACCGGTCTATCATCAGAAATAGAAGCAGAGATATCGAGTAAAGGAAGGCAGGAGTCAGAGGTAGACAGGTGAATGTGAGGGAGAGGTGCAAATTGGAAACAACGAACTTTTCCAATTCTGGACAAGAAAGAGGAGCAGCAGCAATGATAATATCTACATATTGGAGAAAGAGTTATGGATGGGGGCTGGAATAGAACTGGAAATGGAATGACCTACGTATCCCATGAAGAAACAGGTATAACTTGGGCTCACGTATGTATCCATGCACCCCCTCTGTATGGGTGGAGCAGGCTGAAGCAATGGGTCTGCATGGAAAGTTCTCTTTGTGGATTTTCAGGAGGAGATAAAAGCGAACTCTGCAATCAGAGGGACATCAGCTTCAGGACTGTTAGGTGGGGGTGAGTGGGGGGGGGGAGGTGTGGGCCAGTGAGTGGGAATCTCCAGATGAAATGTGGTCAGATTTAGTAAATAAAATAGCCTGATGTGCCATGGTAGAGTTATGGACCAGCAGCTGACATGTGGAGGTATCTGAGAGATGGCACTCAACCTCTGAAATGTAGAGGTGAGTCCACCAGACTGCAGCAGCACCTCCTTTATTGGCACAGGCTGAATAACATAGTCAGGGTTGATTGAAGCATACAGCGTACAGTCTGTTCGGAGGGTGGTAGATTGGATAGGAGAGGGGGAATACAGAGAATTTAAGACAACTAAACTCACATGGAGCATTCTCAATGAACAGATTGAGTTCAAGTAAACGCCAGAGGAATGGGTCCAGGTGGAGGGAGAGTGTTAGAAGCTGGGCGAATGGTCTATGGGATGGGGAGTGGACTCTTACACAAAGAAATAGACACTGAGAGAAGACGGCGGAAGAGGAGTTCAACATTATGTCGTGCCTGAAATTCATTAAAGTGGGGGCACAGAGGGATAAAGCTGAGACCTTTGCTGAGTACAGAACATTCAGCATTAGAGCGTGGAAGGTTAGGAGGGATGGTGAATACACGTCGGAGGTGGGCTTGGGGGAGGGGATGGACTCAGATTACAGGACATTGGTAGGCTGGCAGGTTCCAGAATCTCATAGGCATCTCAAAGTTATTCCATCTTGTGGGCCTCGTATATCTGGTGAGCATGGCGAATGAGCTGGAGAATGAAGTAGAATTGGGGAATGGTGCAGCCTTGATCCAATGTGATGTGATGCCGTTGGACAGAGAAAATGTTGATCTCAGTGGCAACGGCACCGCACGACCAGTCTTCAGAAAGTAAATGATTGAAGATAATCGGAATCATTATCTTATTGTAAACTTCTGATTTCATTGGGGTGACACTCAACCAGCAAGATCTTACTTTTCTGAGACTTTAGACAAAACGGTGAAAACTGAATGTATCTTTATGTTATTAATAAGACAAATCCATCCATGCAAGGCACTTGCAAGGGTAGAGTTTATTTGTCATTCCCAATAGCTATAGGGAAGGTGCCATTATTCATTGAGGAAATTACCAGCACAGAATTTCCTCCGATTCCCGTTGACCGCAGTTTTCTGAAGGTCAATGATGCTACATGAGTCGAATACTACCTTGATGGCACCTCATCTGACATTGGAAAATCAGTTAAAATACTAAAGAGAAAAGGGGTAGAACACGGCATATTTGAACAATGTAGTCACTGTCCTCGCAACGTTTAAGGACAAACAGATGCATGGACTTCTGATTCTGAGGAGAGGTGATTCCTATTTGGGATGATACTGTTTGGTGAAGCGCTGTGACAGAGACAGAAAAAAGTTCCAGTCTCTATGGGGAAAAAAAACCACCCTATTCACGGTACATTACACAGTGACAGACATACACTATTGTCTGTTGCTATTGGGCATTGAACATCTCAATCTCATCATTCACTGATGACCAATAGCAGCACAGAAGCCAGCAGATCCCATCACACCAGTGGAAAGCTAAAAGGGTAAGGGATGGCCAGTGGAAGTGGGAGTAACTAGGGAACTGGTGTAACTTACAGTGAGAATGGCAGAAGAAAGATGGGAAGAGATATTATCAGTGGAAGAGTATGTGGAAACAGAAGGGGTAGTGCAAGGGAAGTAGGAGTGTAAAAAAGAGTAGGAAGGGAAGGAAGAATGGCTAATGAAGTTTGAGTGACTGGGTAAAGTTTGTTCTTGGAAAAGTGAGGTTGGGTGAAAACCACCAGTGTTCAGGGAAATTGGGATCTGATTCCATTGAAAATTAAGATTTGATGTACTTCTTTTTCTATCACTTGATTCTTTACCAGATTGTACATTCACTCTGTAGTTTTGTATCTCCATCAAATGCAGGTGACGTGTTTTTTTTTCTCCCCTGGTGTTGTGTCTCAACATTTTTGAATTTTTTAACCGGATGTATTTGTTTCCAATTCAAGGTAGACATGAGAATATGATCTCCCGCAGTTTGTCCATAACATGGAATTTAATTGAATATTTATCCTCATCACATTAGCTGATTCAAGCAATGAGTCTGTGTCCATCCTGCAGATGAGAAATTTCTTCAGTTTTCAGTATTGTTACAAAGGACAGTGCCACACAACAGGCTAATGTTCCAGAGCAAGGTTCCAAACCATAGTTCATCCTAAATTAGTTACAAGCTTTATGAATAAGTCTTGCTGAGGGACAGAGTGTAAAAGGTGAATTTAACTTTGTGTCGAAAATGGTATTTGCAGCTCCCTCATAATAGGTGTTAACTACATCACTCTGTAAATTCCCCAAAATAAGAACAACTAGAGACTAGAATTCTTAATTATTCCTTTGTAAATAACATATGGAGAACAGGAAGGAAATCAAGGTTTGTTTGTGATATTCATAAATGATGATGGTGAGAATGTGGAAGATGGATGGAAGTAGAATGATAACTAATGTTGGGGATGACACAAAGATTAGCTGGGTGCTTCACAGTGAGGAGGACAGGGTTAGGCTACAGGACGATATAAACAGATGATTTCAATATCCAGATTTATGGCCGATGAAGTTTAGCACTGATAAATGTGAGAGGATGCACATCTGAATTAACAAGACAAGTGAGTACTCAAACTTTGAAAGGCGAGGGCTAAACTTACTCCTTTTTTCTTTGCAGCAGGGAAGGTTGAGGAGGGAACCTTGTACAGGTGTACAAGAGAATAAAGGGTATGGAGAGGATGAACAGACAGCAGCTGTTTCCCTTACTCTAACGGTCAAAAACAAAAAGAAACGCACTTAAAGAGAAAGGCAGGGGATTGAGAGGGGATTTCTGGAGTCTTTATTGAACTGAGATGGTGGCACAGACATGGAATATAAAGTTCCTATGTGTGGAAACAGGCCCTTCGACCCAAACACATTCCTCCTATATTTACCCCTGACGAATGTACCTAACCTGCATGTCTCTGAACACTTTGGGCAATTTAGCATGGCCAATTCACTTATCCTGCACATCTTTGGATTGTGGGAGGAAATCGGAGTACCTACAGGAAACCCACGCGGATATAGGAGGAATGTGCAAAATACATACAGGCAGTCACCCAAAGCTAGAATCAAACCTGTGTCCCCAGCGCTCTAAGGCAGGCGTGCTAACCACTGAGCCGCATTTCTGCCCCTAATAACATGTGTCTGGAATGCATTTCCTAGGCGGGTGGTTGATCAGGTAATCTCACAAACGTTAAAAAAAAGCCTTCGGATATGCACTTGGTGATGCAGGCTCGCATTTTCATTCAATGATTCTATGTGGTGGCAGCCACGAACACTCAGATATATTCTGAGGCAATAGCTAATGGCAGTTCCTAGTTTGTTCCATTGACTGTACTCAGTAAGTGAGCCTCCAGTGAAGTGTTGGTATTATCTCCCACTTTCTATTTAAATGTTTCGGTTTCCTTGAGTTGGTAATGTAATTTTCGGTGTCGATGATGTCATTTCCTGCTTTTTTTTCTCAGAGGATGGTAGATGGAGTCAAAATTGATGTGTTTGTTGATGGAGTTCCAGTTGGAATGCCATGTTTCCAGGAATTCCTGTGCTTGTCTCTGTTTGGCCTGTCCTAGGATGGATATGCAGACCTAGTCAAAGTGGTGTACTTCCTCATCACTAAGTAAGATATTCGTATTGAGATCAATTTTTTGTAGCTAGTTGATGTTCATATATCCTGGAGAATAGTTTTCTGCTAGTTTTTTCCGTTGTAGTGTTTGTTAAAGTTCTTGCAAGGCTTATTGTTCCTGGAGCAGAACTGACAAAGATGTGAATTTATTGCGGTGCTCAGAAGTATGAAAAAAGTTGCAGAGTAGAAAAAGAATACTCTGTTAGCTGGCATTATAGCATCAAGGAATTCTAATTTCAAGGTTGTCAGTAAAAGAGCTAGAAGTGAAATATGGAAAAACGTCTTTGTTTTGAGAGTTGTTACGAATTGGAATTGACCGGCTGGGAAAGTTGTGGATGAAGATTCAAAAGAGAACTGAATATATATTTGGAAATTATGAATTTAACGGGCAACAGAGAGAGGGCTGGCAAATGGGAGGTGTTTGGGAGACATTTTTGGAGCTGATGCATACATAATGGCCAATGACTTCCTCCTGTACTTAAAAGTTTTGTACTCTATCATGTGTCAGCTATGAATAACAGTCAGTATCCAATTATTTCACTGTGTAAATGCTCGCAAATATCTGATTATTTGGTGCAGCATAAGCATTTAATAAGCAAGTATAGCAAGGTCAGCTTCATTATGAAGTCTAATTATTACTCAGAACATGAATATTTTACATGTTGTATTCCCATTACTAACACAAATATATCATTGTTTTGTCACAAAACTCTTTGGAAAGCTTTGACTTTTCACTGACACAATATTACGTTCGTTGCTTTTTTTCACTCTCCACGTTTCATATCAAACGCCATTCATTCTAAAAATTGGAAGTTTTCAAATTATTATTCACTAAATTTTGATAACACAAATAATTTATTTAGTTTAATGTTCACAGTCCATGGTGAAATATTGCAAGTTTTAAATTGCTGACAAATAGCTGAAGGTCGTACATTTCAGTGAAAAATTAAACTGATTGTTTATATATAAATGTATAAGAACGCTAATTCTATTTGTACATTCAATCGTTTGCTCACTCTGAACATCAAATCATTCAGACGCCAACCACTATAAAAGATATTGGAGTGGCAAAACATTGCTTAGAATCCTGACATTGAATATCTAATTCTGATCACCACAAGAGTTATGCTCTTTCTTCGATAAAACAAAATGTACATACTTTATTTCTGTGTTAGAAAATCTTGACAGGAGTTTATATATTCGTTCCATAAATATAGAATCAACATAATTGATTTAAGAGATTATAGTTCAGTTGAATGATTATCGTTCACATCGTATTTTCACCCAATTCATGGAATTTAGCAAACATCCCACTATTGTTCGGCTCAGTAAACTCACCACCTTGCAATGAGCTATGCTGAAAATTGCTTCACATAGATCTGAAATCATTTACACTGTTATTAGATCATAGCTGCCTGAGATACACAGAGACTCAGTTGCCTTTTCCAAAATCTGTACATTGAGTTTCTAACTTGGTTCGGGGCAGTCAGGCAAACATTACTTCAAAACAAATAATTTGGAATCCACCTTGGGCAGAGGGAGAACCCGTCAACAGACTATCACTGGTCTCAGTGTAGGTACAAATGTTGTCCAGTTTAAATACTAATGGCTGACCAGCAATCAAGTTTTAAAATTCATCTTCAGCCAGAGCCTGGCCCAAGAGCAGACGTGTTGACATGGAGAGCCAGTATCACAGCATACAAGTTACCTATAGTGATGAAATCTGACCTGCCTCCAAGATTCCATGCACCTGCACCCCGGGTGAAGACGTTAACAAGTTGACAATCTATTGCAGTGCCTTGTGCCTCTAAATCCATATCCAATAAACGACACCTTCACATTCTCCAGCATCAAAATAAATTTGTACATCTCTGTGAATGGTCAGAGATTACTACATGGATCACACAGTAGGATGTATGTGAAGTAACCAGCAGCAAACGGCAATCCAAAATCAAATTAATCACTGAACTTGGCGGATTCTGTCTGGTCTAAGTAACCACACATATTAAACCGGCTTTCAGGTGACTGTAACAATACACACCATAACTGGAGATATTGGCCTTACACCCCTCCAAAGCTTCCTGATCTCACACACATCACTGCCTCACACATTCAACAATTGATGACAATCCACAAGCTGGGTGAAACTGGAAACACAGAACAGTGCAGAACAGTGCAGCACTGTACAGACCCTTCGGTCTTTGACTTTCTGACGACCTTTGATCCTACTCTGAGATCAAACTAACCTACATATCTTTCATTATACTATCATTCATGTGCCCATCAAATTATATATACCGAATATAGTTGACATTACTCCAACTGCTGGCTGTTCATTGTACACACCCACCCCTCTGTGAAAGAGCCTACCTCTGACATCACCCCTAAACCTTCCTCCAATTACCTGAAAATCATACCCTGTCGAGACTCATTTCTACCCTGGCAGAAAGTAAATTGCTATCCACTCTATGTGTCTCATCATCTTGAACACCCCGTCAAGTCACTTTCCATTCTTCTTCGTTCCAATGAGGAAAACACCCTAGCTCCCTCAAATTTTCTTTGTAGACATGCCCTCCAGTCTAGGCAGCATCTTGATAAAGCTCCTCAGCAATCTCACCAAAGCTTCCACATCTTTCCTATAATGAGGCAACCGAGCTGATCACCATATTCTAAGTGTGGTCTCACCAGGGCTCCATAGAGTATCAGCATAACCTCGCAGCTGTTAAACTCAATCCCTCGGCTAATGAACACATCAAACACATCCTTAACAACCTTATAAACCTGGGTAGCAACTTTGTGGGTGCTAAGTCATGAACCATATGACCCCCCCCTGTTCATCCACAATGTAAGAATCCTGCCTTTAACCCCGTATTCTGCATTCAAATTCAACCTTCCAAAATGAATCGTATCCCATTTTCCATATTGAACACCATCTGCCACTTCGCAGCTGGGTACTGCATCCTGTCAATGTTCCTGTTGCAAACTACAACAGCCCTCCACTCTATCCACAGGTCCACCAACCTGTGTTACATCATCAAACTTACGAACCTACCCTTCCACTTCGTCATCCAAGCCATTTATCAAAATCACAAACAGCAGAGGTCCTAGAACCGATCCTTACGGAACACCACTGCTCACCTAGTTCCACACTGAATACTTCCCATTTACCACTACCCTCTGTATTCTATGTGTTAGCCAATTCCGTATCCAGACAGGTAGGACTCCCTGTATACCATGCCTCCTTACATTCTGAATGAAACTACCACGGGGAAGTTTATCAAACACCTTGTTAAAATCCATGCACTCGGCATTCACTGCTCTACCTTCTTCAGTGTGTTTAATCCCATCCTCAAATAAGAGTTGTGAGGTATGACCTGCCCCATATAAATCCATGCTGACTATTTCTAATCAAACCTTGTTTTTCCAGAATCCTCTCCAATACTTTGCCCAATACTGATGTAAGACTGACTGGTCTGTCATTCTCAGGAAAATCCCTGTTTCTTTGCCTGAACAAGGGATTACATTTGCCACCCTCCAATCAACCGACGCTACTGCAGTGGAGAGTGAAGGCAAAAAGACCATTGACAAAGGCACAGAAATCTCTTCCCTCTCTTCCTGTAGTAACCTAGAGTGTTTCCTGTCTGGCCGAGGGATTTATCTATCCTTATGTTTGCACTTCAGTCTGTATTTCACCACAACTTTTTACTCCCTGTAAAACCAACTGATTGACTGCTTTCCATTTCAGGGCTCTGTACAGTGCTGCCTTCCTGAGCAAGTATGGTTCCCAATATCCTGTGAATTATGGAATGGAAAACATGGGAAGCTTTGACTCTGCTGCTCTTCAGATGCAGCCTGACTGCTGTGCTTTTCCAGCGCCACAATTTTCGACTCTGATCACCAGTCCTCACTTTCTCCATCACTGAGGGCTGTCCCCTCTGCACACTGAGCAGGGAACTAATCAGCAGAAACTCGTTGTATCTGGAGCTGACTGTTCAGTTCTGGAAAGTTGCATTTGATGAACACATTTACGAAAAAGGAATTTCAAATTCAACAAATATTCATTCAGTCCCAGAGTTACAGTTTTGGTTCATGAATTGGACAGGTTGATAACGAACAGTGAATGACTGAAGAACTCCGAGGTGCAGAGTATTCCAGGTGATATATTCCAGGTTGGATGTGCTTTACCTTGATGCTGGTATTATTTTCAGACAGACAGATATGATAAGGAAACGAGGTGACATGTGGAAGTGTGACATTTTTGCCATTACAGAGATGTGTTTAAGGGAGGTCGGGGCTAACAACTCAATATTCTGTGGTACCAGAACAAGAGTCAGGACAGAAGAGAGGGTAAAAGAGGAGGTGATGTTGCCTTATTAATTATGGAGTCAGTTATTGGCGTAAGAAGGGACAATATCTTGAAAGGATCCTCTAAACAGGCTTGGTGGTTAGAGCTCAGGAGCAAAACCATGACAGAAACACTGCTAGGGATATATTATAGACCCCCAGATAAAGGAAAGTACGGGTGCAAGTATATAACCAAGTTATTGAGGTGTGTAAAACAATAATAGGATAGTTACATTCAAGCATTTCAATTCTAAACATTCATCCGGTCAGTGATAAATTTTTAAGAGGGGCAGGTGTTTTGAAATGTATTCCAGAGAGCTTGTTATATCAACACGGAGCAGATACAACAATGGGCAGTGCAGTGCTGGGCCTCACTGTGGGGAACGAAACCAGTCAGCTCTTCCAGCCAGAAGTGGGAGAGCATTATACGACCAGTGACCGTGATATCACACATTTTGACTTTGCGAAAGAATAGACCCTAAAAATGTTAGAAAAATAAGACCTTTTTTGCGTTGGGGAGACAGATTTTATGGAAACAAATGACAGGATCTGGCCAAAGTGCAGTTGCTTCTGGGTGAAACTGTAGCAGAACAAGGTGGGGCGGGGGTTGGGGGATCATTTGTTTAAAATTGAATTGATGACAGTGTCGGCCCAGCATGTTACACCGAAGATAAAATTTAGGAAAACAAACCCAGTGAACCTCAGATGTCGACACAAATTCCGAACAGGATGAAAAGGGAAAGAGAAGCTTAAATCTGGTACCACGTGAGCAGGTCAATGAAGGTCCTAAAAGAATATAGCAAGTGGAAGGCTAAACTTAAAATATCAGTGGAAGAGCAGAAGGAGGGTTGATAAAACTTTAGCGGGTAAGATTAGCAAGAATCCACAGTCTTTTTTTTTGGTTTATTAAGGGGAAGAGGATAACGTGGGAAGGAATGGGAGTATTAGAGACTAATACTCTAATTACTCTCTTAACAGAGTCAGAAAATATGTTAAACACACTCTACAAATCGGTCTTCAGTTTGTTGAAGCAGTTCCTGGATTCAGGGAGAGTGACCGTTTGACCCTTGAGCAAATTGACACAGGAGCTGAGGAAGAGTTTGAATTTTATGCAAGATGGAGTGGTCATATCACCAGATTAAAAACCACTGAGTCTCATATCAGTAAGAGGGCAACAACTGTAGAAAATTCGGAGGACTGTTGAGGCTGGATCATTAAATATTTTCAAGGCTGAGACAGACAGATTTTTATACAAGCTTTACGTAGAAATCACAGGAAAGTGGAATGGGGGATTAACAAAATAAATATAACCTAATCGAAGGAAAAGCAGACTCAGTGAGCAGATAGACATATTGTTGCCCCATGTCTAATGGTGTTCTTTTCCAATAACCTTGTATTCACAAGAACATCAAGCTCTCTAACTATGGAGTGAGACACAGTTTGGAATGCAATTGAGGGATTCAAGGAATTCATAAATGCAATACAAATGGACAGAAAGTACGAGAGGACTGTAATAACATGGATTGTCTGTTAGGGTGAGGATTTGCATCGACACAATCACCACTACCAGAAGAAAGACCTCAGCAAGACACCCTCCAAGGCCAAGAGCAGATCTGCACTGGGGAGCAGGTAGCCTGGGGCCAGGTGTCAAGGAGTGCTGAAGGCCTAAACACTACATCACTGTCATGTCTCCTTCCTTCCCTGACCAAAATTAAAAGTGAAGGGGTAGAGAGACATGCCGTTGGTAGCAGAGTAAACAGGAAGGCATTGACATGAGAGGCTTCGGACAGCTCAGCTCAGCAAAATGTACAGGGAAACTCAAATAAAGTCTTTTTAACTTTATTGTTACAGCAGTCGAGATGGCATTTAGGGCAGTTGCACGCTCCATCTTGTGAGACGTGGTAGCTCAGGGAGAATTCAACCGTCCCTGATGGCTACACGTGTGGGCACTGCACCCAGCTTCAGCTCCTGGGAGACTGTGTTAGGGAGCGACGCTGGGCGGCAAGGTGGGTCATGGATTAGCACAGCTACCTCAGAGCACCAGTGACCAGGGTTCAAATCCTGACTCGGGCAACTGTCAGTGTGGAGTTTGCAGATTCTCCCCGTGTCTGCATTAGTTTCCTCTGGGTTCTGCGGTTTCCTCCCATACTCCAAAGATGTGCAGATTAGGTGAATTGGTCATGCTTAATTACCCGTAGTGTTGCGTGTAGGGGAGTGGGTCTGGGTGGGCTGCTCTTCGATGGGTCGGTGTGAACTTGTTTGGCCAAAGGGTCTTTTTACACACTGTAGGTAATCTAATCTAGGATGCACTCAATGTCATCTGAGATACTGACAAATTCATAGACACACCCTAGTTATGTTTCTTTAATGACTGTAATATTCCAGTCCAACGTTCATCGTCCTGAGTTCATTAGCCTTACCTGTCAGTCCTGTTGTATTTAAATGAACACAATTTAATCTAACAGGCGTTCCTTGCTTCCTGTCATGTTCCAGACAGAGAGTAGATCGGCGACCACCAGGAATGGCAAAGGGAGTAGGCAGGGATTGCATGAATCCCCTGTGGCTATTACCCTCGAAAACAAGTAGACCATTTTGGATTGTTGGGGGTGATGTCCGTTCAGGGGAAAACAACAGTTGCCAGGTTGGTGGTACTCCCACTGGCTCTTGGGCACAGCGGGAAGGGACGTTAAAGTTAAGACGGTCGATTGTTAATGGGACAGATCAAAGATTCTGTGGTCGCAAATGGGAATCCAAGATGGTGTGTTACCTCCCAGGTACTAGGGTCCAGCATGTCTCCAAGTTGCTGCAGAACATTCTCAAGGGGGAGGGTGAGCAGAAGAAATCATTATGCACGTTGGCACAAATGATATCCGTAGAAATAGGGATGAGGTCCTGCAGCGTAATTATAGAGAGCTAGGAGAATCATTTTTTAAAAAAATATATTGACAGTGATAATCTCCTGAGAGGGAGATTAACGTCAGAGACATGCACTGAAGGGGATTCCAATATCTCTTGCGGCCAGTTTTGCTCGCGTTACAAGGGAGGGTTTAAACTAGATTGGCAAGTAGTCATATCCTCAAGAGCAGGAGGCAAGTGGAAGGAGATACAGTAATCAGAAATAGTAAGGTTAGGCTGGAAAACGATAGAGAGAAAGTAATGCATTTTGGACTAAATTGCATCTGTTTCAATGCACGAAGGCTGACAGGTAAGGCCAATGAACTCAGGGTGTGGATATGTAGGTGGGACTGGGATATTATAGCCATTACATAAATACGGTTAAGTGATGGAAAGGACTGACAGCTTAATGTGCTTTAGGTGAGACAGAGATGGTGGAAAGAGGGAAGGGGAGTTGCATTTCTGATTAAGGGGAGTACCACATCAGTAATCAGAGATAAAATAACTGATGGATCACACAATGAGGCTTTGTGGGTGGAGTTAAGAAATAGAAATGGAAGGGTGAGGTGTTGGGGTTGTAATATAGGCCCCCAAAGAGTCGACAGAAATGAGAGTAACAAATATGCAGGGAGAGAGGGGAGACCTGCAGGAGCAATAGGGTTATCATGCTCGGGGATTTTAATATTTCTAATACAGACTGGAACGGCCAGAGCATTAAGGGATCTGATGAGATAGAATCAGTGAAATGCGTCAGGAAAGTTTCCTCAAGCAGTATATAGAGTGTCCTACTGGGGAAGGGGCAACACTCGAACTTTTCTTAGGAAATAGGGCTGGACAGGTGACTGAATTAATAGTGGAGGAGCACTTTGGGACCAGTAACCATACTTCTATAAGTTTTCATATAGTTATGGAGAGGGACAAAACTGGTCAACAGGTTCATGTTCGAACTTCGGGCTTGGCTCAGTTCTAGGCCGCTGGGATCAAGGGAATCCCTGGACATATATAAGAGATACAGGAGTTCACTGAAGAAAGAAATCAGTCGGGTGAAAAAGGGGCAAGAAAGAGCCTTGGCTGAGAAGATTAGGATGAATCCAAAAAGGTTCTTAAATATAGTAAAAGAAAAAAAACAATAACTGGAGAGAAAATAGGACCCATCAAAGACCAATGTGGACAAGTATGTGTGGAACTATAAGAGATGGGCGAAATCCTCACCGAATATTTCTACTCTATATTTACCGTGGAGAAAGACCTGATGACTTGAGAAGTTGAGGAAGTTAGTGGTGATATCTTAGGGACAATCCATATCATAGTAGAGGAAATTTGGACGTACTAGAATGTTTGAAAGTGGATAAATCTCATTATCCTTACCCGATATATCGAAGAACACCTCAAGTGGCTCCAGAAGAATTTTCGGCGACCCTGGACTATAATGTTGATCATCACTGACCACAATGGATGTCCCGGAAGACTGGAGGGTAGCAAATGCCATGCCCTTATTCAAGGAGAACTACACAAAAAAAGCCTTGGAACTACAGATCAGTAGGTTTAACATCCGTGGTAGGTAAGTTACTTGAGAAGGTTCTGAGGGATAAGATGTACATGCTTTTAGAAAGACAGGCTTTGATTAGGAATAGTACGTGTGGCTTTGTGCGAGGAAGTTTGTGCTTGACAATTTTCTTAATGTAATTGGATGAAGTGACCAGGGAGATTAACTTGGGTCAGTAGACGTCGAAACATGTGATATTGGAAAAGCACAGAATGTCAGGCAGCGTTCGAGGGACAAGAGAATCTATGTTTCGGACATAAGCCCTTTATCAGGAACGTCCAATATGTCGATTTTTCTGTTCGTCTGATGCTGCCTGACCCACAGTGTTTTTCCAGTGTCACACGTTTCGACACTAATCTCCAGCATCTGCAGAGCTCAATTTCTCCAAGATTTAGTCAATATGGATTTCAATTACACCAGAACAGAATGAGACCTTTCAACCCCTGGAGCCTGATATACAGTTACAGGAGGAGGCCAATAAACCCCTCGGGCCTATAAACCTGTAACCAGATCATGCAGAACCAGTATCCAGTTGCACAGTAACAGGATCAGTCTATTCAGTTACTTGAAGTCAGTAACACAGGAAAGGGAAGAGGCCGCAAAGTGACTGGACTATGGGGTATACTGGAATAAAACCAGGCTACATAGCCCATCAGACCTGCCCTTCCATTCAGTAAGTCAGGGCCGCTCTTCACTCGGCCGCAATTTTTCTTTTATGCCCAATTCTTTGTAGCCCTCGACTCTCTGACGGGTCAAAATCCACTGACACCCACTGGCACCCCCCAAACATTTCAATGATTTGGCCTCCCCAACTGTCTGGTCCCAACCGTCACTACCCCCTGAGAGAAGGAAACACTCCCCACACATATACCTTGGCATATTGACATGGATAGAAGATAGGAACACAGCATAAAGTGACTGGCCCTGATATCATGGCAGTATTTGATTCAGTGAGATGTCAAGGAGACTGAACAAAATTGAACTTGATGGGAATCAGTTGTAAACTCCCCACTGGTTGAATCATTCAAAACACAATGGGGCTGGTGGACATCAATCCTCCCAGTACCTGGATATCCCCGTGGGCAATCGTCAGGGGAGCGTCTTCGGCATAAACATCTTCAGCTGCGTCATCAATGTCTTTCTCTCTGTCATACGATCAGAGGTGGGGATGTTCTGTGAAGTTTATACAATGTTCAGAACAATGAGTCACCTCCTAAGATACTCAGGTATCAAATCTGGACAACATTCAAGCTTGTGCTGCTAATGTAAAGGTAACGTGAATCAAAAGCACTGCTAGGCACTAAGCATTTTCATGGTTAAAAGAAAGAGGAACTCCTTCAGCAACTCTAGCTGGTTTCACCGTAATTTAAGAAAGCCATTCCACCCATCTGATCTGTTGGATAACAAGAGGCGCAATGCGTTCACTCACTCCAGCCTGTTACACAAGAAGCAATTTTTTAAAAAATAGATGTTGGAATCCAAAATACACATGCAGGAAGCTGGAAGAACAAAATCATCAAGGCAGCATCAAGACGTTGAGAAGTGAACGTCTTGGATATAATCATTCGTCAGGACTGTAGATGGGAGTAAGGGAGTCTATAGATAAAGTGGCGGGTGAGGGAGGAGGCAGAGTGACGAGGTGGGGGATAAGTGAACACAGATCAAGGGTATCAGCGGGTTGGTGATGGGATGGCTGAGTCCAGTCGGTAGGTAGCTGGACAAAAGCTTGCTCAGAGGAATGGAAGGGAGAGGAGGGTCTGGGAAGGGAGTCAGGGGATTGGACGGGAGGTTATTTGCAATTGGAGAATTGAATGTTGAGTCCCCAGGGTGTAGGCTACACAGGAGACAGATGAGATCTTGTTCTTCCAAATCATGGTTTGGTTCGTTGTGGCAATGGAGGACGCCAAGGATGGCCATGTTGGAAAGGGACTCGGAAAGAGAATTGAAATAGGAGTAATTTAGCTAGGATGACTACTACATTTTAAAACAGACAAAAACTTTATTCATAAAATTACACAATGAAACACAAAGAACTGAATAAAGAATCACAACAGAATTCAACCTATTCAACTAGACTTAATTATGCTGTTCTGAGCATATACAACTGTCCCAATAATTAAACTCCCAATAAAAACCATTACAAACGGAACATATACTTCCAGGTTGAAATTGAAGGTCAGAAAAGAGTGAGAGTTTCCACACAGCTCCCAGATGAACTTCGCAGTTCAAAACTCAACTGAAAACTGCTCAGCTCAATTCAGCTCAGCTAGTTCAGCTAAAATAGCTCACCACTCTCCGTTCATTATACTGGTCACTTATAAAGCATGACCCCTTTGGCCTGAAGTCTCATCTGCTTCCATATAAACAAAAGGCCTCTAAAAATCCTTTTCATCTCTGTATCAAACCAGACTGATAGGAGCTTGGCCCCGTTTTATTGTCCCTGCCAATGATACCAGGGATAGAGTCTCCTTGAGCCAAGGAACAGCTTTTTGACAAATAAGGGACTTGCTTTGTGACATGTCTCCCCCCACGAAAAAAAAAGAACCATCAATGCTAAAAGATGGCTGCATTTTTAACCCTTCAAACCCAGATAATAGTCTCAAAACAGACAGATACACTATGCTAACTTTAAACATTCAATCATGCACAAACCCTTTCAAATTCAGGCCGCGGTACACCCACCACCGAACACCTCTGTATTTCATTCGAGTCTCAATAACTCATCAGCTTTCATGCTTTCGCGACCTTTCACATGCACAATTGTCAGATTGAATGGCTGCGACAAGAAGCTCCATCTAAACAATCTGGCAGTTTTGTCCGTAGTTTTTCCCACAAATGTGTTGTGATCAGTGTATGCGATTGTCTCAGATGCATTGCTGGTAATATAAACACAGTTATGGTGTAATGCCAACACTAACTTTAAAGTCTTTTTCTCCACCGTTGAACATTTCTGTTGATGAACATTCGACTTCGCAGAAAAATACCCAATGGGTCTTTCTATTCCCTCATCATCTTCCTGCAGGAACACCGGACCAATACCCACATCACTAGCAACGATAGCCACCTTGCAAAGCTTCGTGTAATCTAGTGTAGCTCATTCTGGGACCAGTGTTAACACAGTCTTTAGGCTGTAAAATGCCATTTGACAGTCCTCTGTCCACTGAGAGTTCTAGCCCTTGACAATTTGGTGAGTGGAGCCCCCGCACTGCTTAAAGTTTGGCACAAACTTTCGGTAAAATCCAGTCAATTCCATGAACCGTAGTACTGCATATTTCTTTTTGTCGATGGTGTGAAACATTCCCCAACTACTTCAGTTTTCGTATCTCATGGGGCCATTTGTCCATGTCCAATAACGTGACCCAGGGACGTGACTTGGGCTTTCTCAAATTCACGTTTAGCTGGGTTTAGCACCAAGTCTGCCTTTTGAAGTTGATTGCACAAGTCCGATAAATGCTATAAATGTTCTTTCCATGAGTGACTAAAAACCAGCTGGTCATCAATGTAGACCACACAGTTGGGTAATCAGGCAATGACCTTATTATCAGTCTCTGAAATGTGGCTGGATCGTTCTTCATACAAAATGCAACAATTTGAACTGATATAGTCCATTTGGCGTTAAGAAAGCCGAAATTGCCTTTGCTTTCTCTAACAGATGTCCATGCCAGCAGCCTCTGAGCAAATCCAACTTAGAAATGCAAGTAGATTCTCCTACTTTTACGACACAGTTCTCCAAACATGGAATTGGATCTGCATCAGTCTTTGTAACGGCATTGACTTTGTGATAGTCCACACATGACCGTTGGGTACCATCTAGCTTTGGTACCATGACTATATGTGAACTCCAGTCACTGTAACTCACTTCGATTATGACATATTGGAGTGTGCGCTCTATCTCCTTCAGAAACTGTGTCAATTTTGGAGAGTCATGCCCGTAAGGATGTTGCTTAATCAGAACAGCATCTCCTGTGTCTACATCATACACAATTATGTTCGTACTTCCCAGTTTATTGCCGCATATCTCTCCACAAGATAGTAAAAACTCTTTCAGGTCATTTTTCTTTTCTTGTGTAAGGTAACTCAATAATTTATCCCAATTATTGACAACTTCCTCATTCTCCAATTTGATTTGAGGAATGTCCAATTCAGAATCCTCTGAACTTGGTTCTTCCTTCTGTGCTGTAATCATTAACACCTTCTCCTCTTGCTTTCCTTCCCTGTCAAAATACCTTTTGAGTGTATTCACATGACACACTCCGTGAGATCTCATCCTGTCTGGAGTCCGTATCAAATAGTTCACCTCATTCAATTTCTTCCCAACTTGATAAGATACGCCAAAACTTGCTTTTCAAGGTCCTCCCAATTGCAAAATTGCGAATTTATGATTTCTCATCCACTTCCTGTTTCATTGTATGCTGCAATACTTTTAAATGCTGTCTACCCAACTCTCCAGCTCTATTTAATCGTTCCCTAAAATTTGACACATCATCCAAATGGATGGTCTCTGAATTCTGACTTATTAATTTCTCCTTAACCAATGTTAATGGTCCTTTTATTTTATGCCCACAAATTAATTTAAATAGACTGAATTTGGTCAATTCATTCTGTGCATCTGTGATCACAAAAAGTGCAAAAGCAATTTCCTTATCGCAATCATCTGGATAATCCTGACCATAAAACCTCAACATGGTCTTCAGGGTTTGATGACATCTCTCTCATGTTCCCTTGATTCTAAATAGTACGCAGTAAATTTGAATTGCTTTATTCCCAAGTTATCCATCATCTCCTTCAATAGTTCGGATGTGAGGTTTGATCTGACTGGATCTCTATTGGTAGTCTGTACCTATTAAAAAAGTAAGCATTTTTCTACAACTCTTTTAGCTGTGATGCTGCATAATGGGTCTGCCCCTGGAAATCTAGTCTACACATTCATTATTGTTAATAAATACTTATTCCCACTTTTTGTTTGAGGTAGGGGCCTACACAATCTATCAAGACTGTTGCAAAAGGTTCCTCAAATGTTGGAATAGGTATTACAGTTGCAGGTTTATTACTGTCTGTGTGACATGTTTGAGACATCTGTCAAAATTCAACTACATCTTTGTGTAGTCCAGGCCAGTGAAAGTATCTTTGTATTCCAGCCTGTAATGTCCTAACCCCGAAATGATCTCCAAGTGGTAGCTCATGTGCCACTCACAGCACCTCCTTTCTATACCCAACAGGAAAACAATTTGAAGAATTTCTGTCCACGCCTGATCAGCTTCAATGTGCGCTGATCTCCATATCCACAATAAGACATCATTTGTTAAGTAATAACAACAGGAATGCATTCATTCTCTTTTTTGCTAAATGTTTTTTGATATAACTTTTGTAACTCCTCATCTTTTTGCTGTAATTCAATCACCTTAGCAGCGCTAAAAATACTTCCATGTTTTCATACTTACTCATTCTGTTCCACTTATCTGGTCAAAAAGAAACTTTTGGATAACTCTACGTCAGCTTCCTTATCTCTGCCTTTATCCCGCTTCAACCTGTGCATTTGTGATCTGCTGATGACGTAATCAGGGAAAAGTCGTGGATAAACATTCTCCAGGTCTTCAGTTGCCTGCATCTCCACTGGCTTTTCAACTAGAGTAGGTAGGACGCCTACCAGTTAATCAGCTATATTAATTGCAAGGACAATTTTTTATTCCTGGAGCTGAGAGTTAGGGGTCCAGTACACCTACCACACATTCTCCGCTCTTCTCTGGACTCCATCGCCTCACTTTACATAACTGAGCACTTTTTGCCTCACTATGAATTCCTGTTCCCAGCACATTTTCTGGCAATAGTCTCTGAAGAGTTCATAAAGCCTCACCCCTCAGCATTACAGACTGAAAATATCCCGTGTCAATTAATATTGGAACCTCCTTACCAAATACTCCTGGCCTATGTGAATAAACTTTACCCTTCCATGTAGAGTTATTTACGCAGATTTAGCATGTCCACTGATCATATTGTACACTCTGAGGCAGTTGCCTAACTCCCCCTATGCTTTTTGTTACTAACTCAACGAAACTTCCAGGCTTGTCTTGTTATCCTACAGCTGGTTTTCTCCCAGCTCACCAACATTGTGAATTTGTGAAAACACCATAGTATTTAAACTTCTTTGTCCCCCTCAAGGTTTTCTTTATTATCGTGGTAAATTATTCTTACATTCTACACTGTGATCTACCTTTCCCTTTGCATGTGAGGATATCTCTTTGCTCCAATTTCTGTCCCTCAGAGACCAGAACTGGTTCTGGAAAGCAAATCAAGTTTATGGACCAGTTCATAATCATCAGCCATTTCAGCAGCTAACCTTGCCGTTTGCATTCTCGGCTCTTCCACCTGAGTTTGCACTACTTCAGGTAGTGAATTTTTGAATTTCTCCAAATACTAACCTCTCTAGGGGCATTATAGCTTTGCCTGAATTTTAAAGCTCTTATCCAACTATCGAAATTAGTCTGTTTGATCCTTAGAAACTCAGTGTAGGTTTGACCAGGATCCTCATTAGATTCCTGAAAGGTTGCCTATGTTGACTTAATTATTTTTAAAATCTCTTCAGACTTCCCAGATACCTCCTCTGATAGGGATGTGACTAGCTCACCAGTCCTACCTACAAGTTTCGTTTGGATCAACAAAACCCACATTGCCCCTGGCCACAGCATTTGTTGAGCCAACTTTTCAAATGAGACGAAAAGGTCATCACATTCTTCTCATCAAGTTGAGGCAATGCTTGAACATGAGCAAACAAATTCTCACTCGGCTTCTGACTACCAGGGGTTGCTCATCCGCACTCTCTTCCTTACTAATCCCACCCTCAGTCGCTATCTCCAGTGTTTAACACTGACTTCCCTTCTTAAGTGTCAGTTTTTGTTATTCAAAAGCTCTCTCTTTCTCTCTCCTCTGCTGCTTTCTCTTTTGCCATTCTTTCTTTTTACTCTCTGTTCTGCTGCTCTCTCTTTTCCCCCTTCTTTTGCATTTTATTGAAAGTCAAATGTCTCATTTTAGCTGCCCTTTCCTTACGTCTCGCCACTAACTCAAGATGTTTCATTTGCAACTGAATTCTTCCCATCTCTGTAGATTCTGATGGTTTCCCCAGCAAGTTTAATTGACGAGCTACTGCTGTAATTACCTCTCCTTTCCTCACAGAAGCAGTCAGTTCCAATTCTAGCTTCCCTGCTAGTTCTTGCAAATTGGTCTTATTCACTTTTCGTAAAATATCCAAAGTCACTGCGTGCACAACCAGGAAACGTTTGGCGACTGAAATAGCCATTACTATTCGAAGCTTTGTCAACCCAGTCAAACTAATACCCGAAACAAAGACACTAGCATCTCCCACTCGCTGTTAAAAATCCAGCAATGAGCCCCCAGTCTGTTATGGACGAGGCTAGACCACTCAAAACATTCTTAAGCAAGCAGCCCAGAGCATAACTTTGTAGTTTGTTTTGGTAATTATCCAATGAAAATTACCCAGTGTAGTTTAGCTAGCGTGACTACTAGATTTTACATCAGAGAAAAACGTTATTCACAAAATTATACAATGAAACACAATGAACAGAATAAAGAACCCCTACAGAATTCAACCTATCCAGCTAGACTTAATTATGCTATTCCAAATACACACAAAATTCCCAATAATCAAACTCACTTGAAATAACGTCATAATGGAATGCATGTTTCCAGGTTGAAGCAAAATGGCAGAAAAGAGAGAGAGTTTCCACACAGCTCCTAGTTCAAATTCCCAGTTCAAGACTCAACTGAAAACTGCTCAGCTGAGCTCAACTCAGCTAGCTCAGCTAAAAGAGCTGACAACTCCCCGTTAATTATACACGTCACTTCGAAAGCATGACCACTTTGGCCTGTAGTTTCGTGTGTTTACATATAAATAAAAGGCCTCTGAAAATCCTTTTCATGTCTGTACCAAACCAGACTGATCATAGCCTGGACCCGTTTTATTGCTGCTCTGAAAAACATCAAGGAGCGAATGAACAGCTTTTAGCAAAAAAGAAGGATTGATTTGTGACAGAGAAGATAGGCTAGTGTTCTGTATGGAGGTAAGAAGCTGGTGGGAATGGCTAGTACTATCAGAGTGTGGCTGATGACAGATTTGTGAACAACATGACGTTCAATGCAAGGTCACACACCAACTGTACATCCAGACGGTGAGAGTTCATTCAGAACCTGGAGCTCTCTCTCTCAACCAACATGGGGACTCCATAGAGCTCTGTAAATTATCATAGAGTCATAGAATCCTATAGCACAGAGACAGGCCATTAGCACAAACTTGCTCATGCTGATCAAAATGTCCATCCATGCTAACCCCATTTCCCTGCGCTTGGTCCATATCCTTCTAAAGCTTTTCTATCTATGTATTTGTCCAAATGTGAAGACACATAGCATGGAAAACATGGTATAACTAAGGCTATAGGTGTTTTGTTTTGAAAATAATGAGTGTTGATTGATAACACTATAGTGTTAATGCAATCACGTTTTTAATCTTTTTGTAGCATTACCAGATTAAACACTTATTTCCTTTATACTCTCCTCATGGTACCATCACTGCAGGGAATTGTCTGGTGAAACTCCATTACACCGTCTCTCTGTAACAAGGAGTCATAGAGATGCACAACATGGAAACAGATCCTTCGGACCGACCCGTCCATGCCGAGCAGATTTCCCAATCCAATCTATTCCCACCTGCCAGTACCCGACTGCTCTGTAGGAATCCTGTTAGTGCCTCATGATCAAGCACATCCAGCTCCTTTTCACCAAGAGCACTTCCCATCATCTCGCCTTCTCATAAATACAAAATTAGATGGATGGCATTTTTTGCCAATCATTTATTTGCGTTATGAAGCCAAGTCACACCAACAACAACATCACTGCTGCCATTGGAGTTGATTGGAGATACTGAGGAGGCGAAGATCCAGCTGTATTATCTCTGAGTATGAATCCAGGGAATCAGGTAATTATCCAGACACCGGATCCGAATCCCACAATGGCAAATGTTGGAAATTGAATTCAATAAAATATCAGCAATTAAGAATCAAATGAAACAATGCAACCATTGTCGATTGTCCTACCTCACACCCAAATGCACTTCAGGAAAGGAAATCTACCTTCTTCAGCTGGTCGGGCTTACATGTAACTCCACAGCAATGTGGTTACCTCTCGGTTGCAGTTTGAAATAGCCAAACCAGCCACTCAGTTATATCACTCACTTCAAAGCCTTAAAGAAATGAAACCACATGGACCTCAGCACTGACTACTTACAGTCCATGGACTGCAGTGGGTCAGGAAGGCAGCTCACCAACACCTTCTCAAGGACAATGGGGAAACGGAATTAAATAATGGGCCAGTATCCCATTAATAAATAAAAGAAGATGATCACACTCAGGGAAGAGAGAAAAACAGACATAATATCTTTAAACAGGAACTTTGACATATACCTTACATGGTCATTATTATCAGTAATATGGGAACAGGAGAAACACAAGTAAGGTTTAATTTCATTTTTTATTTCCATCCCAGCTGATCATCAACAATCTCTTTGCTTCTTTCTCTCTATCTCTCTCTTTCTCCATCTATTCAACTCAGTCCTTCTCCCTTTCATAACAGATGTCGGTGTCACCAACATTGATCACGCTATTTCCCAACTGTGTTCAGTTCTGATGTATGGTCATTAGAGTCGAATTGCCAATTCTATTTTTCTCTCGACCTGAGGGGGCTGCCACTTCAGCTCAGTGTGTCTGGCACTTTCTCGTTCTTTATTGTTTCTGATCTGTTACATCATTCTTTGCCTTATTTAACCTTTAATTTTGTTATTACTTGGAATGTCTGCATCACGGACAGGGGCAGCATTTTTTGACCTAACCAAATGTCATTTACTGTGAGGTCATTCTTTCAGGCAGTACAGAACCAAGCACATTGCTGTGGGACTCACATAAATCTTAAGCCAGCCCAGACAATAACGCAAGTTCTATTTACCAGAGGACATCAGTGAAATAGATAAATGTATGGACAAAATGCTGGAAATGTTATGGTTGTTATTTTCAATTCCTGTCTTTTGTATTTACTGTCTGACATCGTCTGTGGTAGGATGTGGAATAGCATCTTTCTGTGTAATAACCTGTGCATCTGAATCACATTTCTTCCGATCTTCCTGTGCTGAGAGAATGTTTCTGTCATGAAGTTATTGTAGAAACAAGAACAAAGTTGCGATCGAAATATTTGCAACTGAAAGAGTGCTTAAAGGAGAGGTGTAACCATAATGTCTGAATTTTACCAAAGCATAGCTAATGGTTTATAAAGCGTCAGCGTTGAAGCCAAGATGGTGACTGGGCATTTAATCGAGCTGGTAGTGGATAGGTTTTGTGATGGACAGAATACCGAGACACAAATGAATTTTATTTATTTATATTCGGTATTGTGAACAGTTTCGTTCTCAGATGTTTGTGAGGGCAGGGATGGGGCGGTTTTGAAATTTGTGGGTAATCAATGGAATTTGCATTTGAAACTGAAGACAATAGTTTCCGTCTTTGCCAAATATAGATAACAGAAATAGTAACGAAGTTCACCATGGTGGAAGAGATTAATAAATGGAAAGAGATGAAGAAACTTACCAGGAACACCAACAATAGCGAGGATAGGATAGTAACCCGCCTGGATAATCAGCAGTGCACCATATATCCGATATGGAAACCAAGAAAAGGAAAAATAGAAAAGACCCTCGGATAAACTCCTGTCCATTGCTGCAGCATTCCAGTCGCATGTTCTCAGATTCTGATCCATGAATGGATCATTCCAGACTATTCTCAGGTGTTTAAATCTCCTTTATCTGACTCTGCAGCTGCTGATCGCTTTGAGCGCTGGTGTTAATGCATCTGCTGATGTAATGTCATAAACCATTGCAAGAGACCCCTTACTAATAGGAGATGGAAAGCATCCAGTGACATTGCTAGGATCCATGGAGACTAGCATCACTTACAGTCACTGAACAAACAGCTCCATTTAACCCCTTTCAGTATGGTTCCTTCAGTTCACAAAAACTACTGGACTGGATTGAATGTTGGCACCGTTGGCTATTGATCACATTTCTCATCACCCATTGCTCTCGTGAAGTTAGGAGTGAGGGAGAATGATGCATGTTTTCTTATCGCAGGCTAGATGATTCTGCTGCGTTGTCCATTTGCAATACTGTAACCGGCTGAAGCTCGCACCATGACCACCCTCAAAAACCACAATCTACATGCTGTTACCGTGCAGATCTCTCCTCGACTGGAACAGGCACCAGCCAATATGTTTACAGTGGATATATTTGCACTCCAATACATAGGAAATGTGAATTTGCGTGGGCTTTCCTTTAATTGGTAAATAAGGCAATTTTGTATCTTCAACATTCAATGTGCTTTAGCACTTTTTTAAATATAAACTCACAAACACCTTAACACACTTTATTAAGCACAAGTTTCTTCACATTCTCCTCATGGTGACATCATGACAGGGTTTAGTCTGGTGAAACCCCTTTGCTGATTAAACCTGTACCCAATACATCTAACAGTCTCTCAGCAAAACACTATCATTGGGAAAGATACATTTACTCTGGTACTTTAATCATTTTGCATGACCAGCCACATATCATTTACTTCCTGCTGTGTTAAAAATCTATTTGTGACTTGTGACCAAGCACATCCGGATCTGTTTCAACAATAGCATTTCCAAACTTCTCACTATTTAATGAACATAAACGTGAATGATGATATTTGTTGTTCATATCTGAAATATCTTGCAAAGAGCTATTGGCCAAACACTGATCCTTCTGACACCCCAAAGCCTTCACTCCAGATAATTATACTACTCTCTTCATTCCCTCGATTATCCAACTTTTAATCCATTCGGTGTATTCCACCCCTATCTACCCATGGACTCTAACATTCTCTACTCACCTCTATTCAACCACGTCAACCGTCTTTTGAAAATTCATATACTTCATTTCCACTGGTTCTCAATTGTCGATGTCACAACGGACAACCTCCATAATATCCAACAGGTCTATCAAAGATGAAGATTATTTCCCCTTCCTGAATCTAGATTGACTCTTCCGAATCATGACATTATTTTCCAAGTGTCTAGTTGTCACATTCCTTACAAAAGGTTCCAATGTTTTTTCTTACAGCTTACATCAAGCTAACCACTGTTTAGTTTGTTGTTTGCTCTCTCCGTCCTGTTTTAAATATTTAGGTTTACAATCGCTGCCTTCCAGTCTGTAGGGTCCTTTCCAGAATCTAACCAGCTTTGAAGAATAATCAGTAATTCTTTCACTAGCTCTCCTGCCACCTCCTCAATACTCTGGGATGTAGCTCATCAGATGCAGCAATATACAAACCTTAAATTCAGTGTGATTTTGAAAGACGTACCTATTATTAATTCTAATTTCCTGCTGTTCCCCATTATTACCAGTCACTCTGTTTCCCCTGTATTTCTGGAAGTTTCTTTCTGCATCTTCCTCAGAGAGATGGACACAATATATTGCTGTTAGTGGACAGATGGGTTCTGTCAGCCTGTGAATATATCGGGGGACTGCAGTCCAGTGATGATGGATATGTTATTCACTCCTGCCTCGAAAGTTCCAGAATGAACCAAGTTTAATTCATGGTGAGCATCAGCACAGTCTTGTCACAGGTGTGAGGCTACACAGTTTACTGAAGAAGGGACACAGCTCAGTGACCACCTCAATTTTGGTTACATACCTGACACCTGGTCCAACTTAGAGAAATGTCCCGGGAAATCCAAGGAAAGATATTGCACTGCCCTGCACCTCCCTATTTATAGAGCTTTCCTTCTGTGGAGCCTCATCTCCCTTTGTTTACCATGGACCCAGACATTCTGTAAATGCAGTGTATAGAGTGGGGTCACCAAACCCAGCAGCTGACAATACAAATCCGAGATAAGCATCCCCAGAAACTCCATTGATTTTCCAATGAGAGGAACAAGCCCATTCCCTACACGGAACGTGCACGCGCTCAGTGCTGAAAATTATTTCCACTCCTGAGTTTCTCTTCCTGGTTGAGAAAGCGTTGCATCTCTGGACACTCCCACACTAACAGTTTCTCTCTACAAAGAATCAGTTGACAATGTAATATTACCTTTCTCTATATCTCAGCAACTATAAGGGCAGCACTAGTATTGCTAATGGATTTGATCATCACACTCAGAGATGAGAGATACAGGGAACCTAACTCACTTTAAACAGGGACAAATCTAAATGGATGCAATATCCAGGAACATGTGAATGCGGGGAAATGTGAGAATAACTTGCCACTTTGTTTTCCTTTCAGTACATCATCAGCAATCTCTTCGCTCACTTTTTATTTCTTTTCCTCTCTTTTTCTGTCCATTTTTCCATTCATTCAATTTAAACCTGGCCCCCACCTCTCTCTCCAACCCAACCATCCATGATACCAGGATAAATAATAGTATTTCCCAGTTTGCTTTCAGTTGTGAAACAGGGTCACTGGACTCAAACGGTTATCTGCATTTCTCCTGACAGAGGCTGCCATACCTGTTGAGATTCTCCAACACTTTCAGACAATGGAGAATTTTATTTTCGATCTCTAGCACCCACCGTTCCTTGGTTTATTTCACCTTTCATGCTGTTGTTTCTCGGGATGCCAGCATCACGGGCAAGGGCAGCATTTGTTGTCCATCACTAATTGTCCTTGACTACGTGACCATTTGTCAAGAAAAAATGGAGCCAACAATGTTGTTGTGTGTCTGAAGTCACACTGAGCTCAGACTGGGTAATATGTTAAGTTTCTTTAGCAAAGACTATCAGGGAAATAATGAAAATAAATCTTAACGGTTTCTGGTTTCCATGAGTGAAATTAGGTTTCATTCCAATTTTTGTCATTCGAATTTTAGCTCTGTCATCGGCTGTGGTAGGATTTTAAACACTGCCTGGGAGTCACAGCCCGTGCCTCTGAATTACCCGTCTAGTTACATGATCATTCTGATAGAGTCCTTATTGTCTAGTCCGTATTCCTTAGTTCCTGCCAGAGAGAGATGGCGGGGATATCAGTTTAACTACCAACCATCAAATGGATTTTGGGGGGAAAAGCGAAAGAGAGATTGAGAGACAATTTCTTGTCAGATCACAGGTTTCAGTATGCTGAAATGAAGACACTTCGACAGCATCCTGCAGTATTCCTAGGAATGATAGGTGAAGGGGATATTGGCGTCAATAAAGATGAGGGAGAGCTTTAGATGAACATTTGTTATGCAACTTTGTTACTGGTTGTGAGTTCATCAGAGTCTTCGACTCATTGGGCTGAATCTAACAATAGTTTGTCTCAGTGACATTTTTATTGAATGTGACAGAGGGATTGTCTTTAAGAGATTGAACTAGTTCCATGGTGCTACCTTATCGAACTCACCACATTAACTACCAAATCTCATAGTGTTCCTCGCATTCAATGCCACCTCAATTATCCAACCCAACATGACTGGAGGGATTCACAATCGCACTGATACCTCTGACTATTCGATTATCACTGACACTTGTGCCATCTTTAAAAGGCCAATGGCCACACACTTTAATATGAATTCCAGGTGGTGTTCCAAAGAATTCCCACTTTCAGGTATAGGAACTTTCAGCCATTCAACCTCCTGGGTTCCTGCTAAAATATGCACTTATTTTATATCCAATCACAATTAGTAATTCTGGCTATTTCACTTTGTCTCACTTTATTGTATTCAGCCAAACACTGCTTCTAAACACTTGTCCTGTTATGAAATAAAAACTTGAGCAGAGAACTTTTTATCCTCAGCTGTCATCAGACCGTTATCTGAGTTGTACCATTTTCCTTGTTATGAAAGTTTCTCTGGTCCTTTGCCTTTGCCTGTTTCTATCTGTAACAGTTACACTGTCTCCCACTCGGTTGGCTGGACGGCTGGTTTGTGATACAGAGGCAGGCCAACAGCGCAGTTTCAATTCCCCCCCACTGACAGAGTTTACCATGAAGGGGACGCTCTCTCAACAATGGGCAAGCAAGCATGGTCAATCTACTCTAAACTGCACATCTGTGTACTCTGGGAGCAAACTGGAGCATTAGGAGGGAATCCACACAGATATGTGAAGAATGTACAAACTCACCTGAGTTTGGAATTGAACCTAGCTCCTTGGTGATGTGCGGCCGCAGTGCTAACCACATATCCATCATTTGCCTCAGTTGGTTCTGTTAATTGCCTGGAGCTGACTGAAAAATTCCAACTGGCTTGTTCTGATAACTGAACCTGACCCAGTCTTAGACCTTTATCATCAGCCATATCGCCAACCTGGTTTCATTCAAAATTTGTGGTGAGCAGTGGAGGAATGGGACTAGAAATGAAAACAGTGACACCCTCCAACCTCAGTCAGAACCGGAGTGAAGAGAAATTCACAAATTCTCTCACCCAGAAGATTGGAAGGGCGGAATCTTTATATTATATCGATACTGACTTTGTCTGATTTTCCATAGACAGGTGAATCAGGGATCATTGTGAAATCAGAGAAAAGTGCAGCTGGGAACACAAAGAGATGAACCATGACCTTATTGACTGATGGAATAGTGTCAAAGTGCCGAATGGCCCAGTTGTGTCTGTCAGCCCTATGTTCTGATGTTCCATTCAGCCCTTCGGTCCTGCTGTGCAGGAGCAGATTGAGGCCACTTCGATGGTTTGGTGTAGTTTGGCAAATGCATTGGAAAATCCAGGCTGGGTCAGGCAGTGACCCCCTTCCCCCAATCCGTCTTTTCAGGCTTCTCCTCTCTGTAACTTCTGCTCCTGATGTAGGTCATGTTACAGGTCCAGATTCGCATTGAATACAGTCCCCATGCCCCACCCAAAGTCAACTCAGACAAACCCTGTGCTGTCTGTGAATGCAACATTTTACATCATGACTTCCAGGAAAATAATAAATTATTTTCCAAAAACATAAATAAGAACGTAAGAAATAGGAAACTGCGCTGTCATTCAAGAAGAACATGGCGGCTCTACTCCACTGCTCAACTCCACTTTCCTGACTAACCCCATTGCATCCCTCAACTCGCTGAAATGTCACAAACCACCCGTCTGTAAATACAATCAGTGACCCAACCTCCATAACAATCGGGGTTAGGAAATTTCAGTCATTCACTACCTTCTGAAAGAAAACATTTCTTTATATCTCAGTTTGAAATCGATATTCCTTATTCTGTATCTACATCCCTGACTTCGAGACGCTGCCCCGGTGTGGAACCACATTCTCAATACCGACCTTGTCAAGCCCCCTCTGTATCTTGTCCGTTTCAGTAATGACACCCTTACGCATTTAAACCACAATGAATAATTGCCTCAGCATTTTTGATGTATTCAATAGTTCAATCCTTTCATCCGAGGGACCAGTCTAATGAACCAACATTTCCGCATCAACATGCTGACGTTATGTTTCACACACAGAAACACTCCACTCCGTTCTGCTGCTCCTTTTTGGAAGTTCTCTCCATTTAATAACAGCCTGCCTTATGGTTGTCAGTGTCATCCTCAAAATCAAATGTACATTGCACTCAGCTCCCGCCGTCAGGAGCTGAGTGCAGCTCTTGTAAGCAGCTCTTGTCATCAGACTGATATTTGTGGTACTCCAGTAGATGCATTTTTTTCATAAAGTTTGATGAGGCGTGACTCTCTGATTTCTAAGTGCTTACCAAGTGTCATGCCATGCTCATGCATTATCCGTCATACTATGAGATTCTGTTTTGCGTAAGAAAATTTATTAAGTGATATCTTGTGGAAAATCTCTGGAAAGCCTCATGTCTACCAGTCCCCCTTTATCAAGGCCACTTGTTACATTCTCATGGATATCCAGAAAAACTTTGCATGATTTAACATGGAAAATGTAGCTCGCCTTTAACAAGACCATGCTGACTCTGTTTGAAGCTTTTCTGAATGCTATGCAGTCCCTTCCTTAATAACAGACTCTCACAGATTCCCAGCAATAATGGCTAGACTAAGTGGTTCCTGCTTTCAGTCTCGCTCGTTTCTTGAAGACAGGCGCCAAATTGGAGGGTCTCCAGTTTCACTGGAACACTCCTTTTATCCAGAGAGTTATGGAATATTTCTCACAGTGCCACCAGCCACTCTGGGACCACTTCTTATAAAACCAGCTATGAATTGCTGATGACCTGTTTACCCTTGGTCTTATCTGTTTGAGAAATGCCTTGTTCCTTCTGTTAGAGATAACTCAATACCTTCCCTCCTATTACTATTTTGTTTATACCATTATAATATTTACAGCACCTTCCCCTGTGAGGAACGATGTAAAATACTGGTGTAAGTTATCTGTTTGTTCCCTGTATCCAGTTCCCCAGTCACACCCTCCAAATGTCCTCAATATACTTTCCTGACTTTCTTTATACCAAAGATCACACATACCTCTTTAACTCTTCTCACATACATGTAAAAGCTCGTGCTGCTTGTTTTTATATTTCTTGCCAATTTGCTTACATCACAGCTTTTCTTCCTTTTTCTTCACTTTCTATATTCATACAATCATATCGCATACAAGCACACTCTTTGGTCCAACTTGTCCATGACGGCCAGGTTTTCCAAACTAAACTATTCCCATCAGCTTGCATTTGGCACATATGCCTCTAAACGGTTCGCATTTATATGTTTGTCCAAATGTCTTTTAAATGTTGGAGCTGTACCTGCATCTGCCAGTCTTCCTCTGGCAGCTCATTCCATAAACACATCACCCTCTGTGTGAAAAAAAGAAGTTCCCTCTTCCTCCCTTTTAAATCTTCCCTCTTCCAGCATAAACCAATGGCTCAATGATTTAATTTTCCTTTCCTGTGGAAAAGATCTTGGCTTTTCACCCTGACCATGCCTGCCCTGATTTTGTAAATTTCTACAATGTCACCCCTCAACCTCCTACTCTCCATCTTATACTAACTTCAAGAACAAGCATTGCAAGTTAAGCACTGTAAATTTGAAACAATGTTAAAAGTGACAGGTAAACAGCCCTCGGCCCAAACTTCGTACTGTCATTTGCTTTCTTCTTTATGTTACAATACTAAGGCAGCATGAAAATCTTACTAGTGCCAATAAGCCGGCAAGCACCTGAATTCCTTTGTCTGATTACTGTGATGATTTCTACAGTGAAAATGTATCTCAGGCCAGATCTATGTAATTCTACATGTTCAACATTCCCCCTCCTGGCCTCCATATGGCTTTATGTGGTTGTGTTTTCTTTATCTTGCACTCAATAGAGAGAACCCCTATCCTCATTCTCATCTTAATTTAAACTCATTTTATATCATGTTTTCGTTCACCACAGCTAAAAGCCTGTTCATCTGTTGTCACGCCCTCAGTTCCCTATCACCTACCCCCCACCTCTGGCAAGAAACTAAAATGTCCAGTTTCCAATCCTTTTCAGTTCTGAAGAAGTGTCCACTGGACCTGCTTAGTTTCTTCAGCAATTTATGCTTTTCAACTTTATCCAAAGACGTGTGTCGAATCTGCTCAAAAGCCATGTCCAGCACAGAGCGCTGTACATTGGGAAGTGAACAAAAACGCAAAGTGCCTAAGTCCATTGGCTCTCAAAATACATAAGGCTGGCATCACTGACAAGACAGAGGTCTTAATCATGGTCAGGGAGAAAAAAACAGAGGGAAAAGCATTTACTTCAAACGTGGAAGATGGTATTACTGGAAAGAAAATGATTCAGATTAATATGTTAAAGTATCTGAGTAATGCATAAATTTGGAAGCTGACATCAGGGTGAGACCCTCAGCAGAATGAGATTATGAAACTGGATGTGCTCTCACATCAGAAACCAGGTTAGGCACTGAGTACAGGGCTGATGGGTGAACGGGTCTCGGTGTGAACTGGGGGAAAGTCAGTCGAATTGATTTGCAGATATTGCAGCTCACACTGGGTTATCATGTGATGCTGTAGATCTCAGCAGCAGCGGCAACAGAATTGCATTCACACACAATCCATAACTTTTACCCCAGGATAATCCATCAGTCTACTATTATCATCAAGCCGTGTGATGGTTCAGTGCGGGGTTTGGGTGAACATGCCCGTGTCAGAACCATGTGTACCTAAACCTGATGACAACCCATTAAAGCTACCGCACTTGACTGGTTACATTATAAACAGCAGAACTACCTTCTTGTGGAGAGGGTGAAATGATCCCAAGACAAACTGATATGATGGAAACTCTGCAGTCAAGCCACATTCAGTCATCAATGTCGATGGACTATTAAACAACTTACAGGAGGAGAGAACTCCACAAATATCCCTAGCCCTGCACATCAGTGTACGAGGCAAGGTTGTAGTATTTGTACCATCCTGAGCCAGAAGTGTTGAGTCGATAATCCACCGCACCCTTCTCATGATGCCCACAGAATCACAGATGCCAGTCTGCAACCAAATCGATTCGCTGCACGTGACATGAAGAATCAGCTGAACACAGTAGCCCGGACACCATTCCTGAAATAGGAATGAAGATTATGCTGCACAACAAGCCGTGTCGCTGGTGAAGCTGTTTCAATCCAGCTCCAACTCCGACATCTGCCTGGCCAACTGGAAAGTTCCTCAACAATATCCAGTCCCACAACAAGGGAATGACTACAGTCTGACTATTTACCACGCCCTAGTTCTGTCACGATTATCACAGATAGTCGCATTGGTGGGAGTTCTTTTTGACAGAGCTGTCATACAGCACAGAAATAATGTGCTCAGTCTGGTTTCCGATAGATCCCCATGTGGAGATGGTGCTGTTGTGCAAATGTCACTGGAGTACTGGTCCAGACCGCGGTAATGCTCTGGCAGCTGGTGGAAGTTAAAAACAATTCACAAAATATCGAGACATACAGTCTGGTGCCAGTAATATTGGCCTTCAATCTACTGTCCATTGTAAACATCTGTTCCTTCCCCAATGTCCTTTCAGGAAGTGAATCTCCCGTGCTTCCTGGTCTGGCCTACAAGTGTCTCCAGACACACAGACATGTGATAAACTCTACAATGGTCTTTGAAGCGGCCAAGCAAGATACTCAATTGTATCAAATTGTTCTGAGTTCTTAAAGGATAAAACCAGACAGAGCACGGCAACAAGCTTGGTTTTGAAAAAGGGAACGGGAAACACAGTCCTGTCGACCAGGCAGATGCTGCCTTCTTAAAGTTTGAGAGCTCGTTACAACAATGACAGAGCTTTCCCACAGATTGCGCAGAAATATCATGAAGGGAGCAGTGTATTAGACACTTTTAGCTTTCCTTGTTCTCGCTCATGGAGGCAAGTTCACTTTTATAACCCTAGTTAATACATTCTTCAGAAGCTCATCAATTCATGTCTTATGCTGCTCAATGATTGACCGTCCAACCCATACAATCACAGAAACACTGACTGTGTACTGTCATAAATACAGTACGATCTACATTAGTTCCACTTTCCAAAATGAGGCCCATAGCCATGTATCTTATGGCACTTCAAGGGCACGACCACGTATTTATTAACGGTTGTGAGGTTACCTGCCCTCTCAGGAAGTGCATTCCTGACCCCAACAGGCTCTGGATGAAAACCAATCGTCAAATCCTCACTAAACATCAAACCCTTCACTTTAACATGGTGCTCTCTTGTTCTTCGCCCTTTGACTGAAAGGAACAGCTGCTGTCTATCCATGCTGTCCATGCCCCTGGTAATCTTATCCTTCTGAAGCACATCCCTCTCAGCCTTCTCTGCTTCAAAGTAAACAACCCGAGCTGATTTACTCCCTTCAAGGGAACATCCTGGTGAATTTCTACTTCACCCTCTCCAGTGCAATCACATGCTACCTGTTTTGTGTCTCCCAGAACTGTACATAGTATTCCATTTGGCCTCACTAAAGTTCCACATAACTCTTGTAATCTGTGCCTCCATGAATAAAGGCTATGTTTATGGTCGCTATGCTTTGTCAACTTGTGCATTAACTTGTTTAATCACATTCAGAGATGTTTCCAGCACCGTCTGAGCTTCCTAGTGTGCTGCTATTCATTGAGTCCTCCCCTGTCTGGTTCCTTCTTCCAAAGTACATCACCTCATATTTATCAGGGTTACAATTCATTGGCCATTGATCCACCCATTTGATCATTCCATCTGAATCTTCCTGTAATATAAGGCCTTCCTCCTCACTGCCAACCAACCAGCCAAACTTTGTGTCAAACGCAAATTGATTTATCACACTCACCCTAACCCCTTCTAAATTCACAGCTGCATCATTTATGAATGCTACAAACAATAAGGTTAAAAATCACACAACACCAGTTTATAATCCAACAGTTTTATTCGCACGCACTAGCTTTCACAGTGCTGCTTCTTCGTCGCGTGATTATGCTGTTCGAAATGTCGTGCTTAAATAAACAGTTGGACTATCATCTAGTGTTGGGTAAATTTTTAACTTTGCCCAAGCCAGTCCAACACTGGCATCTTCGAATCACAAATAAAATGGGACACAGCACTGGTCCCTGTGGTACACGATTGGATACTGGTCTCCAGTCAAACAAACAGACTTCTACCAGCAGACCTTCTGTCTCCTACCACTAAGTTGATTTGGATACAACTTGGCAAGTCACTAATGAGTCCTACCTTTTCCCTGGTTATTCTGCTCCACTTGACGTACCAGGAGAACATTTGGGGATTCTCCTTAATCTTTCCTGCCAGCAGGGTTCCATGTCGCTGTGTTCGTCAGTCCCCTTCAAATGAAGAATTGCCTTCTAATTGCAGTCTGAAATGGTCTATCCTTTGCCTGCAATAATTTGCCTTAAATGTAGAGTAGACAGCCAGAGACAACTCCTGTTTATTTCCACCTTGTCTATGTTGAGTAACTTCTCTAAATGTCACTATGATCACCTCTCATTCTTTGAACCTCGAAAGAACACAGGCCGAGTTTCCTCATCAGGCAATGTTGCCACCTGAGGGATTAATCTGGAGAATATCCATTGCACTCCCTCCATGGTCAGTATATTCTTTCTCAGATTGGGTCACCAACACTATACTCAATACTCTATGTACAGTTTCAGTAGCAAGCTGTGAAACTGCTTCAAGCGACCTTCCGACAATGTTCTGATTCTCTTAAATGAAGGTGAATCTGACTTTAACTTTTCACTTATATATATTCCTCCAATTACCATTCACATTACTTTATTTATGAATTCACTGCATGAGTTCTTATAAAAAAGCCTAATGAAAATCGAAATATGCCATTTCTATTTTGCAACAAACAAGTTCAAATCATTCTGAAGTTTGTCAAAGATGAAGACTCTGTCAGACTCTGTCAGTACATACTGATTCTCTCCAATGTTGCTGTTAATTTCTAGATAGCTGAAAATGTGTTGCTGGTTAAAGCACAGCTGGTTAGGCAGCATCTAAGGAACAGGAATTTCGACGTTTCGGGCATAAGCCCTTCAGCAGGATGAAGGGCTTATGCCCGAAACGTCGAATTTCCTGTTCCTTGAATGCTGCCTAACCTGCTGTGCTTTAACCAGCAACACATTTTCAGCTGTGATCTCCAGCATCTGCAGACCTCATTTTTTACCCGTTAATTTCTAAATATCCAATATCAGATCCGACATAAAGATTCCATCTGCTTCCCTACAGATGTCAAGTTAATTGGTCTGCAGTTCTCCACAATATCTCTTCTTCCCTTTGCAGATGCTTGAATCCCTTCCATTTATCTCCAATGCTTGCAACACATTCACTAACTTCCAGCCTCTGCAGAATGTACAGGAAAATAAAACAGTCATTGACAGCACAACAAATGCGTCTATTGCTGATTTATTTCTAATATTTTGATACGAAATACAACTGGCTCATCAGACTTAGCAATGCCCAATCCAGCTACAATACTACTATGCTAGCCTTCAAATACTACCTTGTTACCGATATGAATTGACTTTCTGTCTTTAGTTCCACGAGTTCCATGCGATCATTTGGTATTGATTTTATGGATCTTCCTCCGTGATGAACGATGCAAAGGAATTGGTTATTTTCTTGGCCATTTCCTTGTTCTACTCAATAACCTCTCCTCTCCTGATTACAAAATTCCACATTTGACCCTGCTTTTATTTTGTTTTCTTTGCAATACAGATTGTAGATTTATGTAGTCTTTGTGTTCTTCGTTCACAGAATCATTAAAAGCCCACAGTGCGGAAAAGGCCCTTGGGCCCAGCAAGTCCACCCTGCCCCTCCGAAGAGTAAACACCCAGACCCATTCCCATCCAATTCTACGTTTTGCGACCTAATCTACACATCCCTGAACACTTTGCACAAATAAGCATGGTCAATTCACCTAACTTGTAATTCTTTGGACTGTGGGAGGAAACCGGAGAACCCAGAGGAAACCCACGCAGTCACGGGGAGGATACGCAATCTCCACACAAACAAATTTCTGAGAATTCTCTGGTTGGCACAATGTCTAAAATTCTTCTGAGCTCACTCCCTATGACTAATATAATCTTTAATTTATTATGTTAATCTTCATGAAGTCACTTGCCCTTTCTTTGGTGATTCTACCTTAAAGAAATAGACATATTTTTCAGACATCGCAGGATTTCTCTAGATCTCCTGGTCCTGAACAGGTGTATCCAAGGACACAGCAAGAGGCGAGAGAAGATATTGCAGGGGCCCTGGCTGATCTTTTTGCATCACCGCTGTCCACGGGGGAGGTCCCAGAAGACTGGACTGTAGTGAACATTGTGCCGTTGTTCAAGGAGGGCTGCGAAGAAGAACCTGTGAACTATAGACCAGTTAGCTTAACAACTGTGACATGTAGTTTGCTTGAGAAGGTTCTGAGAGATAACATATGCATGCATTTGAAAAGATACGGTTTCATAAGGAACAGTCAGCATTGCTTTGTGCATAGGATATCATGGCTCACAATTCTTTAGCGTTCTTTTGAGGAAGGGACCTCAAAAGGTGGGAGGGTGGTAGACGTCGTCTATCTAGATTTCAGAAAGCTCTTTGGTAAAATTCCACATAATAGGCTGCTCTGAAAGTTTCGATGGCATGGAATTCAGTGGGATCTAGCAAATTGGACACTCAATTGGCTTGATGGGAGAAAGCAGAGGCAAATACTGAAAGGATGCTTGAGGCCTGTGACTAGTGGAGTGTCTCAGGGGTCGGTAATGGGCATATTACTGTTTGTTATCTGTATCAATGATTTGGATGAGAATGTGCAATGCATGATTAGTAATTAGGATGATGACAATAAAATAAGCAGGACTGTGAACAGTGAGAAAGATTATCAGAAATTGTAGCAGGACCTTTATCAGCTGGGGAAGTGGGACGAGAAATGGCAAACGGAGATTAATATAGATATATGTGGGGTGTTTCATTTTGGAAATTCAAATCCAGGTTGGAGTTTCCTGGTGAATTCTAGACCCTGAATGAGTATAGAGGAACAGAGGGACCTTTGATCTCAGGTCAGTGGTTCTCTGAAAGTAGTTGTACGTAGACAGGGCAGTGAAAAAGGCTTTTGGCACACTGACCTTCATCAGTCAGGGCCCTGAGTATAGAATTTGGCGAGTTATATTGCAGTTGGACAGGACGCTGGTGAGGCATACACTTGGAGTACTGTGTTCGGTTGTGTTCACTTTGCCATAGGAAAGATGTGATTAAACTGGAAAGAGGACAAAAGAATTTTACAAGGTTGTTGCCAGTACTCGACGGTCTGAGTTGTGGGGAGAGTTTGGACCGGCCAGAACATTTTCCTTTGAGTGTAAGAAACTGAGGGGAAATCGTATAGAAAAGTATAAAATCATGAGATGCATGGATAAGGTGAATGCACTCATTCGTTTTGTCAGTTTGGCAATCAAGGTGTAGAGGACATCAGGTTAGAGGTGAAAGAATAAAAAAAAGATCCTGAGTGCCAACTTTTTTATGCAGAGGTTGGTACACATATGGAATTAGCAGACAGCGGTTTGTTTGAGGCATGCACATTAACAACATTCAAAAAGCTTTTAGACAAATACGCGGATATGAAAGATTTAGAAGAATAAGATGCAAGGGCAGGGAAATGGAATGAGCAGGATGGACATTTCGGTCGGCAAGGACCCCTTTGGTCCAAAGGGCCTGTGTCCAAGCTGCAGGGCTCCATGGTTTTATGACTGTAACAGCCATTGCGTGTCTACCACTTCATGCTCAAACATTCTATATTGTATGCAGGCGCCATGTAGAATACAACATATTAACGTCTGTATTCCTCAGAGCAAGGTTATTAATGAGTCCTTCTGACCACACAACTCCAAATCCAAAATAACCTGCTGTCTTGTTTGAGTCACAATATAATCTTCAACCAACCTGTTATATGCTTATGGAATTTATTTTTCACAACATTAGCAGTCACTTAGTTAATGCAGTTTAGGTGCAATTTGAGATCATTTAAAAATACTTTAGCACCCACAATATTTGCATCTTTAATTTCCAAAGCATACAATGCACAGAATTTGCATGACAGCATTTGTTTAGATACATAATACACCAATGCTTGCTTCTCCTTCCTATTTGTAAGATCCACCCAAACTGATTGTGTGGAATCTGAGGGACAGGGCCTGTGACGTTATTAATGCTAGACTTGGACAAGACATTCGGGGAGGGTCACCTCGAAGCTGACATGATCTGAAGAAAGGACCAGCATCACAGGACAAGTATCAATATCCTCCCCATTCTGTCAGGTTAGCTGTCACTGTACTCTCTCTGCTCCCTCACACTCACTACCTGTTATAGCACCTACCCCAATACAAGGCTCACACTCTATCTCCAAATAAGGCTCACGCACTACCACTCTCACTATTGAATTCAACACCCTCCCACCTCACACCCACCCCGTGCGCTCTCTCTCCCTCCACTATGCTCCCAACACTAATAACCCCACATGGATACAACACTGTGGACTGACTCCCTCCGGACACCTCACCATTCTCCCTCCCCCTCCACCTACACCAGCACTAACAGCAGGGCCACACACTCCCATCATCACTCCCTCCCCCCTTTCTCTCATTCCAGGAGAAACGGACTGTAATAGGAGAGAAAGGGGCAAGCCAGATAGTGTAGCACCCGATATCTGATCCCTCCTCCAGCCCCCCCCCAAACATGTGGGGAGGACCCTGGTACGAGCCGGAGTGGACCGGGACGTGTTGTATGTAGATTCCGTGACATCCATGTCCCTCCAACCGGGTAAAAAACAATGTTCAGTGAAGGGCAATTCGCACTTTTACCACTCTGTCTGTTCTCACAATTTTCTCCCTCCCAAAACAACAAATATCTTATTACAGAGAGATACAGACACAAAATATTCAGAGACATATGTAAACATGTTAATATACTGACGCTCACAGTACATACACGGAGATAAAACCGCACACAGGTTTTGCCATACGGAAACATAGACAGTCACACACAAATAGACACAAGCCCAAGTAAAACACACAGGCTAATACGCAGATGAACTGATGTCAGCACATAAATACACAAACACAGAGACACATGAACAAACACACACAAGTGCACATACAGACGCACAGTGACACAGATACTCGTGCTCATAAGACAGACATGGATAGGTTTTTGATGAATAAGCATGTCAAGAGTTACAGAGAGTAATCAGGAAAATGATATTGATAAATCTCTAAGCCAGTATTAAATGGCATTCAGAGTCGATGGGCCGAATATCCTAATCCTGCGTTTTTAATGCTCGTGTGGTGTCATTCTAACAGTTATTCTCTTCCTGGGACAGGAACAGAGAATGAGTTTAATACATATTTGATTGAAAAGAATCAGTGGTCCTATTGGACAGGTTTAGTGGGCTGAATGGTTTATGTCTATGCCTAATTATTCTGTCCTTGTGTTTCAAAAGAGGTGGTGATTTCATGTTAGGTTAACACAGCTTAAAGTAGCGGGTTCCACACTGAAATAAGGTCACCCTATTACACTTTAGTATTGTACTATCTGTAGGGTCCTCATCCTCAGGGAGCAGTGAAGATTCAGTTTTTGAAGATATTCAAGGCTGACTGCGACTGATCTTTGCTGGACAGGAGAGTCAATATTCATTGGAAACCGACAGGAGTCGGATGGTCAAACACAGTCGGATCAGCCATGAGCATTCTGACTGGTGGCGCCGAATGGCCAACTGCTGCCCCCACCCCATGTGTTGTTCCCTCAATCCAACTCGATGTGGTTACAGGGATATACTGCTGCCGTTACCCCATGTATTGTGCCCTCCATCCACCCCTCGAAGCTGGGACAGAGATAGGGGACCACCTCATTCGAGTTAAAAATGAGGTCTGCAGATGCTGGAGATCACAGCTGCAAATGTGTTGCTGGTCAAAGCACAGCAGGCCAGGCAGCATCTCAGGAATAGAGAATTCGACGTTTCGAGCATAAGCCCTTCATCAGGAATAAGAGAGAGAGAGAGCCAAGCAGGCTAAGATAAAGGGTAGGGAGGAGGGACTAGGGGGAGGGGCGATGGAGGTGGGATAGGTGGAAGGAGGTCAAGGTGAGGGTGATAGGCCGGAGTGGGGTGGGGGCGGAGAGGTCAGGAAGAGGATTGCAGGTTAGGAGGGCGGTGCTGAGTTGAGGGAACCGACTGAGACAAGGTGGGGGGAGGGGAATCGGCCAGTCATTATCATTACCATGAGACTGGTGGAGACCGTTCTCCCTCTTTAACGAGTTACAGAGAAAAATGGAACGAATCATTTTAGCTCATTGAGTACATTTTACTGCACAGCAGGCCATTTAAACTGCCTGAACTGCTACGCAGGAAGCGGTTGCAAACAGTCAATAGGCAGAAGGGATAAATGCTTAGTTTCACATTAAAAAGCTGTAACTAGTGGAATGCCTTAGAAATCACTGTGGGATCCTCAACGATCAATATCTGTATCAAAGATCTGGAGGAAGGGACTGAATATATCAAAGCCCAATTAGCTTAAACACCAAGCTGGTCATCCAGTATGTCATCAAATGGAGGTTGTGTGTCATCAATGTGATATAGGCAAAGGGAATTTATTGAGCAAACCTTAAGCCGATATAGCATCATGTGAGTTATCAATTTTAGATGGAAGAATACAACAATGCTAAACAATTTAAGTGGAGAGAGAATAGAGAACTCTGTGATACAGAAGGTATTCGTGATGCTGATACATGAATCATATGTAGTTAGTCTGCACTTGCAGTAAGTGATTTGAAGCTAAGTGGAATGATTGTATTTCTGTCAAAGGATACCGGGTTCGATCAGGAATGTTTTATTTCATCTGTACCGGTATAAGTGAGGAGTGCAGATGCTGAAGATGAGAGTCGAGTAGGGTGAGGCTGGAAAAGTGAAACCAATCAGGGAGCATCCGAGGAGCAGGAGAATTGGCGTCACGGATATAAGTCCTTCATCAGGAATGTGCCCTAAACATCGAGTCTCATGTTCATTGGGTGCTGTCTGACCTGTTGTTATTTTCCAGAATCACATTTTACGAGTCTACATCTGTACGGGCATTGCTAAGACCACACATGACATTTTATGTGCAGTTTTGATCCCTTAACCTAAAAACAAGATAATTGTTTTAGAAGTTTATCAACAATGTTTTGTTCGAATTTTCCTGGAGTGAAGGCCTTTTGTTCTGAAACATTATCAGTTTTGGTCTTAGATGAGAAATCTTTTTGAAGCATACACAATATTGAGAAAAATCAGCTGGATACATATTTTCTCTTCTCAGGGACACTGAAACTATGGAATCAATGTTCAGAATAAAATGTATTGATTTTCGCACAGATATTTTGAAGACATCAAACGATTTTTAAAAATTAACCATATGCATACCTACATATCATCAAATTATAAAGCAGGAATTTTCTCTTTTGCTAATGAAAGGCACTGGGTATAACAACAGCAATGATGCACTTACATATCTCCATCATGATCCATTTCAGACAATGTCCACAAAGAGCGCACACAGTCCAGTTTGGTGTTCCATTTACATGATTGTATGTTTCAACACAGAGAGGGAGAACAATGTTCCCTGCCGGAGATGCAGCAGCAGATTGATCCCTCTCTGTTATTGTTTTCCACCTGACAACAGTAAATGTCTGACTCACCGCTACCTGCTGAGTCGTGGAGAATTCCTGTTGAGAGATTCATGGGAATCTCCCTTCCGTCTGAAACAAAGGGAATTCAGCTAAATCCAACTATTCTGGGGAGGAATCGCATTGCAAGCAGCTTGTCTGAGCAGAATGGGCGGCACTGTGGATCATCGATTAGCACTGCTGCCTCACAGCACTAGGGTCCGAGGTTTGATTCCAGCCTCGGGCGACTGCCTGTGTGGAGTATGCATATTCTCCCGGTGTCTGCGTTGGTTTCCTCCAAGTGATCTGGTTTCCTCCCAAAGGTCCAAAAATGTGCAGGTCAGGTGAATTAGCCATGCTAAATTGTACAGAGTGATAGGTACGTTAGCCAGAGGGAAATGGGACTGGTTGGGTTTCTCCTCGGAGGGTCGGTGTGGACTTGTTGGGCCGAAGGGACTGTTTCCACACCGTAGTGAATCTAATGTAATAACTTCAGAGGACAGAATAACATTTGGGACAGTCTGTCATCTATCCATTTGTTATGAGTTCAACTATTATGACACTCTGGAAAGCTTTTATTTTTCTATTTTGTCTTAAGATGAGAGTGAGTGAGTGTGTGTGTGTGTGTGTGTGTGTATCTGTGTGTATCTGTGTGCGTGTGTGTGTTTGACATTTTTCTAGAGAATGAGCCAGACTGACATTTATATCATTAGCCATATCATGAAACTTCTAAATTTGTTGTAAACAGTGGATTAGTTTGACTGCAAAAGGAAACACTGACCCTGGAACATTGATTGGAGCACGAATTCTAAAAGGGTTGCTTAAGTGGGAATTCCCTTCCCCAGAAGTTTGTGGTGCCTGGATGTTTACATTTATTCAAAGTTGTGTCTGTTAAATATTTAATAGACAAGTGAATGTTGGATAATGGTGCAAGTACAGAAGAAGTACTGTTGAGACCACAATCAGATCAGCTACGATCTTAGTGCGTGACAGAGCCAAGACAAAGTGTCTAATGGCCCTCTCCTACTCCTCCGTCCGATGTTCCTATATTCCATTCAGCCCCTTACAGCTCCTGCACAGGAGTAGATGCAGCCACTCGCTCGAAATACCTGATCCACCGTAAGACGGGATCTTCTTCTGTCCCTCATTTTGTCACACACAGTTTGGAGTGGGTTGAAAAATGTTTATTCAAAACCCAGGCGGGGCTCAAAAGACGCATCTGGTCTATTAATAGAGTGTCTCCTCTCTGCAACTTGTGCTTCGTTTGTTGGTCATGGTGCAGACCCAGATTCATTGTGATTACAGTCCCCATACCTCACCCAGATATGATTCATAAAATGTTTTGCTCTCTCTAACTGCAACATCCAATAACGGAATGTTCAGGAAAATTACAATGATTAACTTTCTAATTACAGAATATGAGAACATAAGGAACAGGATCGCATGGTAATTCGAATGGTCAGGCCTGTCGTGTCATTGTATAAGATTATGGATGATCCACTGTTGTTATCAACTCTGCTTTATTTCCCAGTTCTTCACACCCCTCAATTCTATGGCAGGTCAAAAACCCACCTACCTCCTCTGTAAATACTTGCAGTGGCCTAGCTCTCCAACTATCTAGACCAGACAATTCCTTACATGCACTATCCTCTGTGAGAAGGTTAAACTCCCCAAATATACACAACAAACTATTTGTATGTTCAAAAGAGGTGAATGCAACAGCTCACGTAAGAGTGACCGACCCTGATATCAAGGTCGGAGTTGACTCCAGATGGTATCAAGAAACGTTGACTAAATTAAATTTAATAGGAATCAGCCACAATCTCTCCACTGGGGGTCAGAAGACAATGGATCAGAATCTGAGAACATTTGACTGGAATGTTCCATCAATGGACAGGAGTTTATCCAAGGGTTTTTTACTACCTTTCTCAGCCTTGGATATCATTAGCTTCACGGATCGAAAATAACCTTTGGATTACTCAAGGTGGTTACTATCCCATCCTCGCTATAGTTGGTGTTCCGAGTAAGTCATTCTCTTTGTGTATTAAACCATTCAGCCCAATTCAGTCTGCTCAAACATCAGTCAAAGCTGATAAATTTCTCAAACCCATTCTCCCCGTAACCCTTGATCGTCTTTTCAGTCGAGAACCTATCCTACGCAGGCTTAAACACACTCAATGACCTGGCCTGCACAGCCTTCTGTGGCAGGGAATTCCATAGACTGACAATGCTCTGTCTGAAGGAGTTACTCGTTATCTCTGTTCTAAAAGGTCTTCGCTGTGGTCTATGGCTGTGCCTCGGATCCTAGTCTTACCTACGAATGGACACATTTTCCAAAAATCCACTCTATCCAGGTCATTCCGTATTCTGTGAGTTTGAATTAGATCTCCCTCATCCTTCTAAACCCCATCGAGTATCGAACCAGGCCCTCAAACGTTCCTCGTATGTTAAGCTTTTCATTCCGAGGATCATTCCATTGAACATTCTTCGAACACGCTCCAGGGACGTACATATCTGCTGGGATATAGGACCCAAATCTAAATATGGCATAACCAGAGCGTTTTAGTACTTTGTAAGTACTCCCCGCTTTTAACTTCAATTCCTCTCGAAATAAATCCCTTCATTGTATTTACCTTCTTAACTACTGACTCAACTTGCAAGTTTACCGTGAGAGAAGCCTGGGCTAGGATTCCCAAAACATTTTTGCATTTCTGACTTCTGAATTTTCTTTCCATTTAGAAAATAGTCCGTGCCTCTATTCTTCGTACCAGAGTGCATGACCTCATACTAATCCATGTTTTACTCCATCTGCCACTGCTTTGCCCATCTCCTAACCTGTCCAAATCCTTCTGCAGCTTATCTGCCTCCTGCGTGCTAACTGTCCCTTTAGATATCTTTGTAATGTCTGCAAACTTAGCCAGAATACCCTCCGTTCCATTATGTAGATCATTAATGTACAATCTGACAAGTTGTCCGAACACAGCCTTGCAGAATACCGGCTGCCAACCTGAGAAGGACCATTTTATTCCCACTACCTGCTTTTTGCCAAACAGCCAAACTTCAATCCATGCTAGCACTTTGCATCTGTCACCATGGGCCCTTATCTTAATCAATAGTCTTCTGTGTGGCATTCGCCAAAAGCCTTCTTGAGGTCCGGGTAAGAATATCCATTGGCGCTCCTGGGTCTAAGCTGATCGTTACTTTCTCAAAAGGTTCAAGCAAATGCGTCAGGCGTGACGTCCCTTTGACGATACCATGCTGACTTTGCCCTATATTTCTATACACCTCCAAATATTCAGAAATATTATCCTTCCCATCGGTTCCAGGATCTTACCCACGACTGAGTTTAGGCTAATTGGTCTGTAATTTTCCGTCTTCTGCCTTATTCCCTTTGTAAACAGGGATTTTACATTAGCGTTATTTCAGTCCTCCACTACCTCTGAGCTTCCCCTCTTTGAACTCTGTGGTGTAGTCATTCTGGTCCAGGTGATTTATCCACCTTCAGCCCATTTAGCTTTTATACCCTGTTTGCCTTGGCGATGGGTGACATACTGAGCTTTGCCCCATCTCATTCTTGAACGATTGGGAATTTACTCGTGTCCTCGGCCATTTCTTTGTTCTCCACTATGTCTGTCCTGTGCCATGTTACAGCAGCCCAATCTCCACTTTTGTCTCGCCTTTGCCCTTTTTATATCTAAAGAAAATCTTCCAACTTTCCTTGATTTAACTGACAAACATATTCTCATATTTAATCTCCTCCCTCCATATTTATTATTTTGTTGTCCTCTGTTGGTCTTTGTGAGCTTCCAAATCGTCAGGTTTTCCGCTGCCCTTCGTCACATTATACGCTTGTTCTTCTGTCCCTGACTTCCTACACAAACACCTGTTGAAGGTGCGGTACTCTGAAAGCTAGTGGGCTTCCAATTAGACATGTTGGACTATAACCTGGTATTGTGTGATTTGTAACCTAACCAGTATTGGTTGCTTCATCCTCCCCTACACTATCCTTCTTTTTCTCTCGGGAAGAATCTCTGTTGTGTCTCCTGAATTACTTGCAGATACTCCTGCCATTGTTGTTCTATTGTTTTTCATGTTAGCCCCATCCCAGGCAATTCTACCAAGCTCCTACCTCATGCCCCTGTAGTTGACTTCATACAGCTGAAATACCATTACCTATCATTCTATCTTTTCCCTCTCAAATTGCAGCATAAAGTCAGTCATATTATGATTACTGCTTCCTTCGTTTAAGTTCTCTAAAACAGTGTGCCTCACTGCACAACACTAAATCCAGTATTGCCCTGTTCCTGAGTGGGCTCCACCGCAAGCTGCTCCAAAAAGCCCTATCGAAGATATTGTACAAAGTATTTCTCCTGCAAACCACTAACAACCTGATTTTCCCAGTCCAAACGTGTATGGAAATCTCCATGACCACTGTACTTTGCATTTTCTATGCAACTTTCCTATCTCCTGGTGTATATATACAGGTCCTGACTACTTTTTCGAATCCTGAACGTAACGCCATCTAGAACATAGAATATAGAACATTACAGCACAGAACAGGCCCTTCAGCCCATGATCTTGTGCCGACCATTGATCCTCATGCATGCATCCTCAAATTTCTGTGACCATATGCATGTCCATCAGTCCTTAAATGTCTCTAATGACCTCGGTTCAAAAACTGCTGCTGGAAACGCATTCCATGCTCTCACAACTCTCTGTGGAAAGAACCGGCCTCTGACGTCCCCTCTATAGTTTTCTCCAACCAGCTTAAAACCATGACCCCTCGTGTTAGCCATTTCTGCCCTGGGAAATGGTCTCTCGCTACCCGACTATATCTATGCCTCTCATTATCTTGTATATCTCAATTAGGTCCCTTCTCCTCCTCCTTTTCTCCAATGAAAAAAGTCCGAGCTCAGTCAACCTCTCTTCATAAGATAATCCCTCCAGTCCAGGCAGCATCATGGTAAACCTCTTCTGAACCCGCTCCAAGGCATCCACAGCTTTCCTGTAATAGGGCGACGAGAACTGGATGCAATATTCCAAGTGTGGTCTTACCATAGTTTTACAGAGCTGCAATAAGATCTCACGATTCTTAAACTCAATCCCCCTGTTAATGAAAGCCAAAACACCATATGATTTCGGAACAACCCTGTCCACTTGGGTGGCCATTTTAAGGGATCTATGTACCTGCACACCAAGATCCCTCTGTTCCTCCACTCTGCCAAGAATCCTATACTTTATCCTGTATTCAGCTTTCAAATTCGACCTTCCAAAATGCATCACATCGCATTTATCCAGGTTAAAATCCATCTACCACCTCTCAGCCCATCTCTGCATCCTGTCAATGTCCCGCTGCAGCCTAAAACAGCCCTCTCTATACTGTCATCGAACCTCCAACCTTTGCTCTATAATCTTGCTGACCCATCCTTCAATCCCCTCATACAAGTCATTAATAATAATTACAAACAGTCGAGGCCCTAGGACAGAGTCTTGTGGAACACCACTCACCACTGACTTCCGGGTAGAATATTTTCCTTCTACTACCACTCGCTGTCTTCTGCTGGCCAGACAATTCTGTATCCAGACAGCTAAGTTCACCTGTATCCCATCCTCCTGACCTTCTGAATGAGCCTACCATTGGGAATCTTAACAAATGCCTTGCTGAAGTCCATATACACCACATCTACTGTACGACCCTCATCAACTTTTCTATTCACATGCTCAAAGAACTCGATAAGATTCGTGAGGCATGACCTTCTCCTCACAAAACCGTGTTGACTGCATTTAATCAAGCCATGCTCTTCCAGATGGTCATAAATCTATCTCTCAGTATCCTTTCTAACACCTTGCAGATGACAGACGTGAGACTTACTGGTCAGTAATTGCTGGGGATTTCCCTATTTCCTTCCTTAAAGGGAGGAATTACATTTGCCTCTCTCCAGTCCTCAGGTACGACTCAGTGGAGAGTGAGGATGCAAAGATCTTTGCAAGTGGCGAAGCAATCGCATTTCTCATTTGCCAAAGCAGCTGAGGACAAATCTGGTCCGGGCCTGCCGACTTCTCAATCTTAACGTTTGACAAAATTTTCAAAACATCAGCTTCCTCCATCTCTATCCATTCCAACATGCACACCTGCTCTTTAAAGGTTTCAGTAAACATCTATATTTCTTTTTTCAACCTTTGGGGATACTCAATTCTACCAACACCGATTTTGTGCTATCTGACCCTACTTTATGTCATACAGTCAGAGAGCTGTACAGTCAGAGAGCTATACAGTCACAGAGCTATGCAGTCAGAGAGCTATACAGTCAGAGAGCTGTACAGTCAGAGAGATGAACAGAATGGAAACAGATCCTTCGGTCCAACTCGGCTATGCCAATCAGATTACCCAACCTAATCTAATCCCATTTGCCAGCACTTGGCCGATATCCTTTTTACACCTCCTCTTTGCATACACTTCCAGATGCCTTTTAAATGGTGGAATGGGACTTGTGTCCACCACTTCCTCCCATAGTTGTTTCCATATACATACAACACCCTGCGAATGATAAAAAATCTTGCTCTTTTGGTAACTTTTAAATCTTTCCCTTCTCAACCTAAACCTATGCGCTCTAGTTCTCCCCCACTCTAGGGAAAATAATTTGTCTATTTATCCCATGCATGCCCCTTGTGATTTTTTAAACTTCTCTAAGGTCACTCCTCATTCTCTGAAGCTCCAGGGCAAACAACCCCAGCTATTCAACTTCTGCATGTAGCTCAAATAGTGCAATTCTTGTAAAACTTTCGGAATACTTTCAAGTTTCACAACATTCTTCCGATAGCAAGGAAACCAGGATTCTTACGATTGATTTGTTTTCATTCTTACTCCCCACGACTCAACCTATCTATACGATAGGATGCATACTCGTTAATGCATCATCTGTCAATCCTGATTCCCTTCCAGTACGTCTCTGCCAATTTTAATCAGCTCTACAAGCTCATTTACCTTATTTCTTATACGGCATGCATGCAGACATAACATTCACAGTCCTATATTAAGTGCCCATCCTCTCAGTTTCATTAGTCTGTCCAGTGTGCTTGAAGTTTGATTGTTTACACTTTCAATACACTGTGTCCTATTTGTGCCTGTGCTCGAGATTTCACTTAATTCTCTTGCGTTCTTCACTCTTACCCCCTCTTTGAATTCAAGTTTTCTAATTTAACCCATAACTGAAATCCCATCCAAACCTAAAGATTAGTTGAAAGACCTGACCGCAGCCCTCATTAGGTGATGTGTTAGGACTCTGGTCCCAGCATTGTTCAGATGAAGACCATACCATCAGAACAAGTCCCTTCTTCCTCCATAATTCAATATGCATATGCAACACAAAATACAGGGACAAAATGACTTGTACATTCCAAAATGTGGAAAGTACAAACAGATACGATTGGTAAAATGCAATCATGACCTTGAGCTGTATACATTGAAATGTGAATTTCAAAATCATGGAAGTGCTGTGCAAACGTTATCAATCTGAATTCGGCCCACAGCTGAGATGCTGATTTCCCCTTTGACAGTGATCTCCCTCACTGAGACTCTCTGGTGCAGTCCCACACACAGTATTTCTGGGGCTTTTCACTTCCTGCTGCTGTTCGCCCAGTCTATTTAAGTTAATCCACTTTCTCCCTGGAACCAATCAATTGATCTATTGGATTCCGTTTAACTGTCAGAAACCCAGCTCTGTGATGTTTTAGGAGATAAATGATCTGGGATGACAGCTAGTGTCAGCACAGTGCTCACAGGGTGTGGCACTAGACAAAGGGCTTGCAGTCCAGGGGAATATCTAAATAAAATTTCCATCTTCTCTCTATTTTCCTCATGCTGACTCCTGTTCTATCCAGGTTCACTTTCTTCTAACACCCTTTTCTCCCACTCAGTCAGTCGCTCCACTTTCTATCCACTATGTTGGCTTCCCTTCACATACTTTCATTCTATTTCTCTCTCTCTCTCTCTCTCTCTCTATTTGTGTCTCTGTCTGTATCTCTCTCTCTCTGTATCTCCAATAAATCTCTCTCCTTTCGGATAGTGCAGTTGGAGAGCTTGTGGATGTAGGATGGGCTAAATTGCCAACGTCTGCGCTGTATTAATTCTAATTTTCTCTGATCCACAATAAAGACTTTCAGTGCCTGGGGAAACAAGCTGGTCCTGCGAAGGACACAGTGCACAATCATTCATTATTACTTCCTGTTTTCTGACATGCGATATCCTCTAAATATCTGTTCAAACAAAATAGATTGACATTCGAGCAGTTGGGACGACATTCACCAGACAATATTGAAATCAGGATTTAATGAACAGTCCCGCCATGCTAAATGTGGATTTTCGTGACAGCTGCTCCTTCCAATTAACAACCCCTCGCTTCTGCCTGATGTGGATTTGCCTTCCTTCAATTTACTAACTTGCAAAGATCCTGACTTATTCCATGATCGTAGCTATCTCAAACTTGAGGGCATTGTTATCACTGTTTCTAAAATGATCTTCTACCGAATGGTCAGTCACAGGAGATTACAAAAGACTATCAGTAAAGCAGAAAACATTGTAGACAGACAATTCCAGTTTCCTCCTTTGTCACTTCAATCTGTACCTTGCATTACACATGGTCCGATTTCGATAGAGTGCTGAATAATTATTTCACTTTAAACGACTGTCTCCAGCCACTCACTGTATATTCAGCAAGTATTTCTGGACCCACTGGATTGATTGCTCTCTTGTCTCTCTCTCACGAATTCTTGGTAATATTTACATTGTAGTTATATGTACTCATACAATCTCCAAGTACATATCTGCCAGATTCCTCACATGAAATTAATAACACTTCAAGTTGCCAGTCCCATTGTAATCAGTGCCCTCTCCTTCTTTGTTGTTGGTTTTAGATGCACTGGTTTTAGTCTCCAATTCCTCATCAGCCACTGTATTGTGGACCGACTGCTTTGGTTCCCACTCCACAGTGCCACACTAGTTTAAACCCACCGGAGTGACAATAGTAAACCTGCCTGCCAGGAGATTGCCGCCAGTACAGGTCCATTGCGTCCTTCTTGTGCAAATCCTACCGACCCAGGAATCCCAATGATCCACATATCGGAGATTGCCGCCTGTTCAGGTCCATTCCGTCCTTCTTGAGTATATCCTACCGACCCGGGAAACCCAAAGATCCACACACCAAAGCTTGCTGCTACTTCAGGTCCATCCCGTCCTCCTTGTCTATATCCTACCGAGTCGGCAATCCCAATCATCCACATATCAGAAGTGCTACCAGCTTTTTGGCGGTGTATATAACTATATTACCTTCCTATTCGTAATCTCACTCGTATGTGACATATTCTCGCGTCTCCAAAATTCAAATATCCTTTCAGCACAACTCGAGCAAGGCCTTTTCTTTAAAATGGATAGACGTGATTATAAAAACGTAAGTGTGACCTCATTTACCAGGAAGGTGGAGCCTACTCACTCAGTCCAATGGCCAGAGGATCTGATATCTATCACCTCCACCAAACCTGGTTGACAACGTAGACATATGGACCATTTATTTGCAGATTGACGAGAATAAATAGAAGACTACAAAATGACAGAGCAGATGGATGTCATTCAGCCTGTTTACTCTGATTTGCTATTAAATTGGATTTTAATTATTCTGTTCCTTTCAATGGCAGGGTTTCTCCCCAGCATCCCCTGCGGGTGAGCGAGTGCCCAGTGTCGTTGTGTGCACAGTTCTGCAAAGGGAGTATCCAGTGTCAGGCGATGGGGTGTGGGGAGTCCCAGATTTGGCAAAGGAAAGTCTGCATGCAGTATGGATGGACTGAGGAACTGAAAGAGATGGAATGCGTATCCAGGGACACTGCATTCAGCAAGATTCCTAAACACCCAGGGAACACGAGAATCATGGCTGCTTTTACAAAAGCTGCCACATTTACTGCATTTCTCCATGAGCAAATATACTGTACATTGTAGAAATCTGAAGCAAATAGAGAGAAATCCTGTGGAGAGAGAAAGGAGTTAATGCTCCCAATGCAGACCTTGTCTATATCCTACCGAGTCGGCAATCCCAATCATCCACATATCAGAATGTACAACGTACACACAGACAGATTCTCGAGATTGGAATTGAACCCGAATCCCTGTCACTGTGAGGCAGCATTGCTGTGCACACAACCGTCGTCTCTGGGTTGTTGCCGGTGCCACATGACAGTGAAGTAAGGAATAGGGAGAGAGTGAAGTTGAACACGTGCCTGCAAGGATGGTGTAGCAGGGAGGGATTCAGGTGTTTGGACAATTGGACAGTGCTCTGGGGAAGGTGGAACCTGTACAAGCAGGACGAGATGCACCTGAACCAGAATAACACCAATATCCTGGGAGGTAGGTTTGCAAGCACGCTTCTGGGGGTGGGGAGAAGTTAAATTTATTTGGCAGGGGATGGGATCCGGACGTGTCGTCCATAAAGTAGGTTAGCTGTTTTTCAAGATGTCCAAGAATGTAGGGAGGCTGTGAAGAAGGTAGCACTGACAGGGAATACTTGCAGACACAGAGATGGGTTCAAGTGTGCATACTTCAACGCCAGGAGTATCAGAAATAAGGTGGGTGAACTAAAGGCATGGATTGGTACTTGGGAGTACAGTGTTGTGGCCATCACAGAAACGTGGATAGAAGAGGGACCGGAATGGTTGTTGGATGTTCCTGGTTATTGATGTTTCAGTAAGATTAAGGAGGGTGGTAAAAAAGGAGGGGGTGCGTCGTTGCTAATTAGACCACAATTCTTTGACTTTAACCTTGGTTTTTGAGAGAGGTAGGTGCGTGCAACAGCGTTGGTGTTACAACTGGGGGAAGGGTAAATACGATGCTGCAAGACAGGATCTGAGGAGCATAAGTTGGGAGCATAGGCTGTCAGGGAAGGATGTGGTGGAAATGTGGAACTTTTTCAAGGAGCAGATACGACGTGTCCTTGATATGTATGTACCTGTCCGGCAGGAAAGAGATGGTCGTGTGAGGGAATGTTGGTTGATGAGGGAAGTTGAATGTCTCGTAAATAGGAAGTAGGAGGCTTATAGAAGGATGAGGAAACAAGGTTCAGACAGAGCTTTGGAGGGATGTCAGATAGCCAAGAGGGAGCTGAAGAAAGGGATTAGGAGAGCTAAGAGAGGGCATGAAAAATCTTTGGCTGGTAGGATCAAGGATAACCGCAAGACCTTTTATGCGTATTTGAAAAACACGCAAATGACGAGAACGAGAGTAGGTTCAATCGAGGACGGTAGTGGGAGACTGTGTATTGAGTTGGAAGAGATAGGAGAGGTCTTCAATGAGTACTTTCCTTCTGTATTTACAAATGAGAGGGACCGCATTATTGAAGAGGAGTGTATTAAACGGACTGGTAAGCTAGAGGAGATACTTGTTAGGAAGGAAGGTGTGTTGGGCATTTTGAAAAATTTGAGGATAGACAAGTTCCCCGGGCCTGACAAGATATATCCTAGGATTATGTGGGAAGCAAGAGAGGAAATTGCAGAGCCGTTGGCAATGATCTTATTGTCTTCACTGTTAACGGGGAGGTACCACGGGACTGGAGAGTGGCGAATGTTGTGCCCCTATTCAAAAAAGGGAATACTGATAACCCCGGGAATTACAGGCCAGTTCGTCTTACCTCGGTGGTAGGCAAAGCAATGGAAAGGGTACTGAGGCATAGGATTTATGAGTATCTGGAGAGACACTGCTTGATTAGGGACAGCCAGCGCGGATTTGTGAGGGGTAAGTCTTGCCTTACAAGTCTTATTGAATTCTTTGAGAAGGTGACAAAGCATGTGTTTGAGGGTAGAGCAGTGGATGTAGTGTACATGGATTTTAGTAAGGCATTTGATAAGGTTCGTCTTGGTAGGCTTATGCAGTTAAACAGAGACCTGACCAGGGAAGTATGAAACCATTGCCTTCTCTAATGGGCATCAGGCAAGCCGATATCAACAGATTGCTATTCTGTGCATCTAGATTACGAGCCAATGAAGTGATCACCATACACTATCTTCCCTTCTTTCAGATTCTGTACAGTGAAAAAGTTAAACATCTCAAGTTCAATTATTGTGCAACGCACACGTGGTAAGAAATGGCTTGAAACATGTATCCAGAATTAACAAAGGCGCAAACAATGGTTTCTTCAGAAATTGCACTGAGGCTGAGGAGGAGACTGGGACGTCTTAATGTTTGTACTGGACAGGATTGGTATGTGGGGATGATATGGAGATGTAAACTTTGCAGGAGAAAATGAATCAAGAAGGTTGAGAACAGTGTGTTTCATCCTCGCATATTGGGAGTAATTTGTCAATAATAATTTGCTAGTTATTATTTCCAAGGAATGGAATCTTTGATTGGAACTGAAAAATTTGACTTGCACTTTTCCAAAATTTACATATCATCAACATCAATTCATTTCAGGCGACAGACAGAGTGACTTATCAGGAACACCAAATATAGCAAGAATAGGATAGTAACCAGCTTGACTAACCAGCAGTGCATCTTCAATCTGATATGCTAATGATATCCAAGGCTGGGAAAGCCGGTAAAGACTATATGATAAACTCCTGTCCATTGATGGAACAGGGCAGTCTAATGTTCTCACAACTGATCTCTCCTCCACCTCTGTGGAGCTGCTGAACCCTGTTACTAGTGTGGATACTATGGGATAAAACACTGAAAGCATTCCCTTATTGATAGAAGAGAGAAGCTCTCTCGGAATGGTTAGGATCCACGGAGACTTACATAGTAGCAATCGCTGAACAAATAGCTCCAGTTAATCGAATGGAACATAAACATGATTCTCTGCTCATAAATAGAGAAATAAATCCTGTAACTACAGATCAGTCATTGCAATATCTGTAAAACATGAGAGACCATCTTTCGTCCATGATCTGATGGCAAAGTGTGCCTAAGAAAACATAGGTTATAACAAACGACTGGCATGGATATGTTAACAGACAATTGTACGTAACAAACACAATTCAGATTGTTATTCCAGAATCAGAGATGGCAGGTGTGGGTGATGTTGTTGATGTTATCCATGTTAACGAACTGTGGTGAATTGTCATTTAATGCACTTCAATTACATTGTGATTATGACATTGGGGAAAGACAGAAGATGGAGAGGATTGGGGGACATGGTTGTTTAGAGTTGGTAGAGTGACAGTGATGTTCTCCAGTTCCCAGTATTGGAACGTTACTCTTTATAACTCATATGAAGAACAGATTCAAGGATACATTTACAATGATGAAATACATTCATGCAATACAAAATACAGAAACAACATGATTTTCTGCATAAACCAATATATGCAAAGTACAAAGAGACAAGGTTGATAGAATGCACTCCTGATAGTGTGCTATATAAATTGAATTGAGGATTACCAAACTAGGTAAGTGGTGTGCAAACTTTATCGATTATTATTTGACCCACAGCTGAGATGCTTATTTCCCCTGTGTTAGTCAGTCCCCCCACTGAGATTCTCTGGCCTAGTCTCTCACACAGTACAGGGGGTGGGGGGCGGTGTGGGGTAACATCTTCAGTGGCCCTCCGGATGAAACCGAGGTCTAAACATCTTCAGTGGCTTCATCAATGACCTTCTCTCCATCATAAGGTCAGAATAGGGATATTTGACGATGACTGCACAATGTCCAGCACCATTCGCAAATGCTCAGATACTGAAGCAGTCCATGCCTAAAGGCAACACGATCTGGACTATCTCCAGACTTGGGTTGACAAGTGGCAAGTAACATTCGCATCACAAAAATGCGAGACAATAACCATCGGCAGTAAGAGACAATATAAACACTTGGTATTCAGCAGCACATTTGTCACTAAATTTCCCACCCCACCCCTATCAATGCACTTGGGGTTACCATTGACCAGAAATTCAACTGGACTCGCCACATAAATATAAGAGCTGATCAGAGGATAGGAATACTCCGTGAGTAACTCACCTCCTCTCTTCCCAAAGCGTGTCAACTATCCAGAAGGCACAAGTCAGGACTGAGATGAAATACTCCCGAGTTGCCTGAATGAGTGCAGCCACAACGACACTAAAGAAGCTTGACACCAACCAGGACAAAGCAGCCCATTTGATTGGCACCACAATCCACAAGCATTCACACCTTTCACCTCCAACTCTCAGTGGCAGCAGTGTGTCCTCTCTACAAGATGCACTGCAGAAATTCTCCAAAGATCCTCAGACAGCACCTTCCAATCCTACGAGCACTTCCATCTAGAATGACAAAGGCAGCAGGCTTTTGCGAACACCACTGCCTTCAAACTCCCCTCCAAACCAGTCAGTATCCTGAGTTGGAAATATATCACAATTCTTTCACTGTTGCTGGGTCAAAACCCTGGAATTCCCTCACTCATAGCATTGTGGGCAACGCACAGCAGGTGGACTGCAACAATACAAGAAGGCAGCTCAGCAGCACTTTCTCAAAGGGACAACTAGGGATGAACAAGAAATGATGGACCCATCCAGCGATTCCCATATCCAAAACAAACGTTTAAGAAAGTTTGGGAGAAGATTTGTAGCTCGGGTGCTCGTTGTTGTGGTTCTGTTCGGCGAACTGGGAATTTGTGTTGCAGACGTTTTGTCCCCTGTCTCGGTGACATCCTCAGTGCTTGGGAGCCTCCTGTGAAGCGCTTCTGTGATCTTTCCTCCGGCATTTATCGTGGTTTGTACCTGCCACTTCCGGTTGTCAGTTCCAACTGTCCGCTGCAGTGGTCGGTTTATTGGGTCCAAGTCGATGTGCTTATTGATTGAATCTGTGGATGAGTGCCATGCCTCTCGAAATTCCCTGGCTGTTCATTGTTTGACTTCTCCTATAATAGTAGTGTTGTCCCAGTCGAATTCATGTTGCTTGTCATCTGCGTGTGTAGCTACTAAGGATAGCTGGTCGTGTCGTTTTGTGGCTAGTTGGTGTGCATAGATGCGGATCGTTAGCTGTCTTCCTGTTTGTCCTATCTAGTGTTTTGTGCAGTCCTTGCATGGGACATTGTACACTACGTTGGTTTTGCTCATGCTGGGTATCGGGTCCTTCATTCTGGTGAGTTGTCTGAGAGTGGCTGTTGGTTTGTGTGCTGTTATGAGTCCTAATGTTCGCAGTAGTCTGGCTGTCAGTTTGGAAATGTTTTTGATGTATGGTAGTGTGGCTAGTCCTATTGGTTGCGGCATGTCCTCATTATATTGATGAAATTGCGGGGGTATCTGTTTTTAGCGAAACCGATACAGAAAAGAGGTGTTCTTCCTCTTTTTGTAGTTCTGGTGTGCTGCAGTGTGTTGTGGCCCTTTTGAATAGTGTCTTGATGCAACTTCTTTTGTGTGTGTTGGGGTGGTTGCTTTTATAGTTCAGGACTTGGTCTCTGTGTGTGGCTTTCCTGTATATTTTTGTGCTGAATTCTCCGTTATGTGTTCTCTATACCATCACGTCTAGGAATGGGAGTTGGTTGTCCTTTCCTTCCTCTCTCGTGAATCGGATTCCTGTGAGTGTGGCGTTGAAGAACCGGTGTGTGTTCTCTATTTCTGTGTTTTTAATGATTACAAAGGTGTCATCCACATATCTGATCCAGTGTTTGGGTTGAATTTACGGTAAGACTGTTTATTCTAACTTTTGCATTACCGCTTCTGCTATGAGTCCAGAAATGGGTGAGCTCATGGGTGTGCCGTTGATTCGTTCATATATTTGTTCATATCAACAGATGCCTAAGGGAAAGACAACGAAATGAGGACATGCCACAACCCAAAGGACTGGCCACACGACCATACATCAGGAGCATTTCCGAACTGACAGCCAGACTACTGCGACCACTAGGACTAATAACAGCACACAAACCAACAGCCACTTTCAGACAACAACTCACCAGGACGAAAGACCCGATACCCAGCATGAGCAAAAAAAATGTAGTGTACAAAATCCTATGCAAGGACTGCACAAAACACTACATAGGACAAACAGGAAGACAGCTAACGACCCGCATCCATGAACACCAAATAGCTACGAAACGACACGACCAGCTATTCTTAGTAGCTACACACGCAGATGACAAGCAACATGACTTTGACTGGCACAACACTACTATTATAGGACAAGCCAAACAGAGAACAGCCAGGGAGTTTCTAGAGACATGGCACTCATCCACAGATTCAATCAATAAACAGATCGACCTGGACCCAATATACCGGCCACTGCAGTGGACAACTGGAACTGACAACCGGAAGCGGCAGTGACAAGCCACTATAAATGCTGGAGGAAACATCACAGAAGTGCATCACAGGAGGCTCCCAAGCACTGAGGATGTCACCTAGACAGGGGACGAAATGTCTGCAACACAAATTCCCAGCTCGGCGAACAGAACCACAACAAAAGTTTAAGTAGTTCCAATTTGAGCACCTCGATGGGATAGGTTGTCTGATTTGAACATGAACAGGAAAGCAGTGTTTCTGATGATGAACATTTTAGACCTTTCTGTTATTAGAAGGGTGATCAGTGTTCCACGAAATATTATTGCTGAGCGCTGTGATAACTTTCATCTGTTTTGTTAAATTCAACAATATTAACGTCGCAGGATCGATCCTTCAAAAATACCAGACTGAAAATGACAATCATTGTAGAGACAACGTACTCCCGTCAGATGAGCGTCACGGATAGCAGCTTATATTCAACATATTACTGCGCTTCTGGCTGACACTGAATCATCCCAGCATTCATATTACAGGGGTTACCATTGACCAGAGAGTGAAGTCAAATCAACATACAGATACATGGGTTACAAGGGTAGGTCTGAGATTTACAATTCTGCACTGAATAATAGACTGTATGACCATAAGGGCATGAGATATAGCAATAGATTTAGTCAATTCAGCCGATCTCTTCACTCTGAAACTGTGCCATTTTGTCTTAGTCTCTAAAACTAGTGGAAATATCTTCTATACTCTAACTGTATCAATCGATTCAGTAATCAATCAGTTTCAATCAGTTGCGCCCCCTCCTATTCTTCTAAATTCCATTGAGTATAGACATAGAGCCCTCGACTGCCGCTCATATGACAAGCCATCATTCCCAGGATAGATCATGTCCAACACCCGTAGATCCTTCTCCAGAACAGCTCACAATAATCCAAATGCTGCCTGACCATAGCCCATTACATTCTCAGCAGTATGTCTCCGCCCTTAAATTCACACTCTCTTGAAATGAACATTAGCATTGCATTTGCTTTCCTAACTGCCAACTGCACCTGCGCATTAACCGTAAGAGAGGGTGAGGACTCCAAACTCCTTTTGTGCTTCAGATTTCATGAAGGCTTTTAGAACATAGTATCTGCCTGTACTCTGCCTACTGAATTGCATAATCTCAGATGTTCCATATTGTGTTCCATCAGCTACGTGTTTTCCGAGTGTCCTAATCTGTCCAAGTCTTTCTGCAGCCTCCCCACTTCCTCAATATCACTTGCCTATCCAATCACCATTGTATCATCTGCAAACCTGGTAAAACTGCCATCAGGTCAGATGGTTCACGTAAATGGTACTTCCTGACTACCTAAGGACGGTCCACCATGGAAAAGACACAACGCTCAAGATGCTTAACTCCATTTAGATTAAAGCAGCATGAGTGGAATTACACCTGCAATGTCTTCACTCCTTGCACCACTGGCACTGACACGCTGCCCACTATTTTATTATGAATTTTCCGCATTATGGTGACACAGAACTTGATGTCGCATGTTCCCAGTCTATTAATGGCAATCTGACTCAATGCTGACGGTGTGGTGCTCACACCAACCAATGTCATTGTGGATTGAAGACAACAGAGGGAGGTGGGAGGAGGGGATGTCGGTCATAAATGACTGTGTGACTGTCACTGAGGGCTGACACCAGCAGCGAAAGCCCCAGATGTAACTGTGTCTGTTGTCACTGCTGCAGGCAAGGTCATTTTTTAATGAGTCAAATCAAAGAAAGTGATGGGCCTGGACAGTGTTTCTGATTGAGCACTCATCCTGTTTGTACAAACTAGCAGAGGTATTCACATACAACTTCCGCCTCTCCCTCCAGGAGACGAAGTCCCAAACTGATTCAAGAAGGCTATCATCATCCTCATAAGTGAGAAAGCATATGAAACATGCCCTTAGAGACGACCATCCAGTGACTCCGACCTCAATAATCATGAAGTGCTTTGAGAGGCTGGTTATGGCCTACAGAAACTCCAGTCTCCCAGCCTGCCCTGCTGCACTATAATTTACCAACTGATGTAATGGGTTCACAACAGATGCAATATCCGAGCTTACACCCATCCCTGGAACATCTGGACAACAAGAACACTTACACCAGACTCCTGCTCATTGACTAAAGCTCCACCTTCAAAATCATTATCCCTTACAGACTAATCACAAAACTCCGTGACCTTGATCTCGGTTCCATCCTCTGCAACTGGCTCCTCAGATTTCTGACCCACAATCGTGACGATCGGTTAAAACCAGCTCCTCCACAATAACAATCAACACGAAAGTTGCAGAAGGATATGTTCTCCACACCCGACAATACTCCTTGTACACCCACGGCTGTAACCTCAGCCCACTACTGTCCTCCCTATACACCCATGGCTGTGCCCTCAGCCCACTACTGTCCTCCCTATACACCCATGGCTGTGCCCTCAGCACCTTACTGTACGCCCTGCACACCCACTGATGTGCCCTCAACCCCTTAATGTATTCCCTGTACACCCACGGCTGTGCCCTCAGCCCCTTATGGTACTCCAGGTACACCCACGGCTGTGCCCTCAACCAACTACTGTACTCCTTGTACACCCACGGTTTTTTCAGTAGCCCCCTTATGTTCTCCCTGTACTCCCACGGCTGTGTCCTAAGCCCCCTACGTACTCCCTACACAGCCACGGCTGAGTTTCCAAATTCTAAATAACACCAGCTACAAGTTCGCTGATGACATCACTATAGCAGTACGGATATTAAACAACAATGAATCAGAATGCAGAATGGAGATATAGGGCTTGGTGGCAAGGTATATTGATAATAACCTCTCTCTCTAATCCAGAAAATGTAAAGGACTGTTCACTGACTTTATGAAGAAAAGAGGGGAACATACAGTATCTACATCAACCGTTTGAGTGAGTGCAGAGCATGAAGTCCCTCGGAGTGGTGATAACTCACAACCTGTCCTGAACTTCTCACATAGGTCCGACGGTCGGGAAGGTTCAACAATGCCTCTCCTTCCTCAGGTGATACGGGAAATTCAGCATGGGCTACTTCTACGGATGCATCATTGAGAGTGTATTGTCCCGGTGCATAACAGCCTGGTATGGCAACTGCTCGACTCAGGATCGTGAGAAACTACAGAAGGTTGGGTGCACAGCTCAGACCAACACGGACTCTAACATCCCAACTATTGATTCCATTTATATGGCTCGTTGCCGCAGAAAGGCTGCCAACATCTACCCCAGATATCAGAGGGAAGGGAGACAGGAAATAGCTGGGGCATTAACACATATCTTTGTAGCATCCTTGAACACGGCTGAGGTCACGGAAGCCCGGAAAATTGTTAATCCCCTCGTTTAAGAAAGGTAGTCGGGATAATCCAGTCAATTATAGACCGGTAAGACTGATGTCAGGGGTAGGGAATCTGCTAGAGAATATACTGAGGGTTGGGATCTACTCTCATTTGGATGAAAATAGCCTTATCAGTGATGGACAACATGGTTTTGTGCAGGGAAGGTCATGTCTTACCAACTCAATGGAATTATTTGAGGAAGTGACAAAGTTGATTGATGAGGGAGATACTGTAGATGTCATGTACATGGACTTCAGGAAGGCGTTTGGTATGTTTCCCCATGGTCGGGTTTTGGAGAAAGTGAAAGTCACATGGTGCGTTAGCTTCGTGGATAAAGAACTGGCTGGGCAACAGGAGGCAGAAAATAGCAGGGGGAGAGAGTTTCTCAAAATGGACAACTGTGACCAGTGGTTCCATTGAAGATGTTTCTGGAAAGATACATAAATGGACAGGGAGCAAATGGATACTCACAACCTGAAAATGGGCGACAGGTTTAGATAGAGGATTTGGATCGGCGCAGGCTTGGACCATCGATTGGCCTGTTTCTGTGCTGGAATGTTTTGTTCTAACATTGTCAAAGACCCATCACACCTCAGGAATGGTCTCCCACACCCTCTTCCATCAGACTAAAAGATATGGAAGCTTGAAAACACAGATCAGCTTGTTCAGTAACAGCTTCTTCCTGACTGTTATTAAACTGATGAATGGACTCTCTAATCTCAGATAATACTGATCTTGTTCATGTTGATCTCACCTCGCACACGCCCTGTGCAGTGTAACCTATATGCCTCCCAGGCATGTTTTACAACTATTGTTTTGCACATCCTTACTTACTATGATCAGCCTGTACACCTTGGTACAGGTCAAAGTAAATCCTCATCTTTCTCCTCCCAGCTCACTCCGAGCTCTCTCTAGTCCTCACCCCCAGCACCTCCCAATCCCCATCCTCAGCTCACTGTGTGTTTTGTGTCTCACTATTTCTCTCACACTGTCTGTTTTCTTGTATTTTCCATTTCTCTGGCTTCTGTTTCTTTCCCTGAACTTACTATCTCCCCTTCTCCCTGTCCATGTGACTGTTTGTTTCTTGTTTTGTTTCCTTTCTCTGTTTTACTGACTGTCCTTCTGTTTCCCTCATTGTGTTTTCTCTCTCCTTATACGTGTCTGTCTAGTTCTTCCTCTTTGTGATGGTGGTAGCTTCTCTATTTTTTTGGAAGCTGGTGATGGCTCTTTGGTTGGATGTTGGCAATAAAATAAATTCAACTGTGTTTTGGCATCTTGGACATAATTTAAATTTATTAGTTAAATTTCAATTGTTGTCAAAAAGCAACCTGAACTTGGATATCCACTTAACAGCCAAATTCTACATATACTGGAACTGCCTTCTCCCAGTGCTCTGCATACTGGAAACTTAAAGCATTCTATTCTTGTGCAAAATAGTGTGATGTTAACAGTTCTTCACAAGACCATAAGAAACTACAGACGGTTGTATGCACAGCCCGGACTATCATGGAAGACAACCTTCCATCCATTTATACTTCTCATTGTCAGCGAATCAAATATCTCTCCAAAACCGGTAATGATCTCCTCCAACGTCTTCCAAAATGGAGAAGATACAGAGGCTTGAAAACATGGACCAGCATGCTCAGGAACACCTTCTTCCTTACCTTAAGTACACTGACGAATTGAAATCTCTAACTTTTCAAATAATGTTAATCTTGGGAAAGTCGATCTTGCTTTGCACACCTCCTGTGCAGCTGTCACCTTGTGTGGCTCACTCTGTGTAAATGCCATTGAGGCTCAAGGTCTTCTCAAGGGCAGGCAAAAAAGTGAACTAATGCTGGCCCAGCCAGCGATACCTATTTCACATTAATAAATTTAAGAAGATGACGACACTCAGGGAAGAGAGACAAGTGGGATCAAATCGATTTAAATGTGATCTTAGATATATACAGGTTTCCCTCGGTATCTGAAAGTAGAGTGTTCCTACAAAACCTTTCATAAGCTGATATGGCGTAAAGCAAAGTAGCATTAATTTATGTGGGAAAACAATCATCTTTCTTGGGAAAAGTGAAAATCCTCTTCGGATTTCTTTTGGTTAGTGAAAACAGGACGTAATGGAGGTTTTTCGGAAACTGAAGTGGCAAAAAGCGAATTTTTGAAAAGCGGAATATACATGTACTGGCATGGACATGATATTCAGGAAGATGGGAAAAGTTAAAAATAAATAAGGTGAATCTCACATTTTATTTCCATCCCAGCTGATTAGCAATCGCTTCGTTTACTCTTTTTCTTCTCACTCTCTTTTTCTCTATCGATTTAACTCACTCCTCCTCCCCTTTAAAGCAGACTTCCCTATCACCAGTATTATTCACACTATTTTCCAACTATTTTCAGTTGAGAAAAGCTCCCCAGCACTTTCTGTTCATTTCTTTGCATTTATTATGCAATTTCAGATCTCCAGCATCTTCTTTTATTTGGTTTAATCTTCAAAGTCACTTGAAACAATGTCTTTAGTTTAATAAGCTTTGCTCCTGAATTGCATCCAGCGACAATCCTACTCTGACACATTGTCCTAACCATGAAGTAACGTCCGACACAAGAACAATTTTGTGATTGAAATACTTGTAACTGGAAAAGTGGCCAGAAGAGAGCTTGAAACATAAAGTCTGAATTTTGCCAACGTGCAGCCAATGGGTTGTTCAGCCACAGCACTGACGCAGAGATGGAGATTGGGGATATTATGAGCTGGTAGTGGACAGGGTTGGTGACAGAGGGAACATGAGACATACATCAGTTCAGGGCAAAAGGGGATCTCGAGGTTGTTCACAGTTTTGTTCTCAGATGTTTGTAAGTGGTCTGCAATTCAGATGAATGGAGACAACAATTTGAATTGAAGATAATAGTTTCTTTCTTTGACAAATATAGATAACAGAAATTGCAATGAAGTTCAAATTTGTTTATGGGATTAATGAATGGACAGAGGTAGAGAACACCAGCAATAGTGAGAATAGGTTTGTAACACACCCTCCTCCCCCCCCCCCCCAAAATGATATTCAGCACCGCTAATATCCGAGATGGTAGAAATTCCCAATAGAGGGAAATGTTGAAAAAGACCCAAGGAAAGCCTCCTCTCCGTTGGTGTAATTATCCAGTCCATTATTCTCAGATTCAGGCCTGTCCTCTCTACGTCGGTGCAGCTGCTGATCTCTGTTACTGTTGGAGCTGATGCGTCTGCTCCTACACTGGGATAGTGCACTGTCACGAATAGGAGAGGGAAAACCTCCAGCGACACAGTTGCATTGCGTGGAGACTGATAGCAATCACAGTCACTGAGCAAACAGTTCTAGCTTTCAAAACAGCACATTCATTTCACAATATAACTGGACTGGCCTGGATGCTGACATTGCTGGCCTTTGGACACATCTCCCATCACCAATTGCTCTAGTGAAGTCAGTTGTGAGGGAGAATGATGAATGTTTTCTTATTGCAGGCTACATGACTCTGCTCGGTTGTACGTTTGCAATGCTGTAACCATCTTACCCAGAATTTAAGCCGCTCCACTAAAAAAAGAAACAAAGTCAGGATGTTGTTACTGTGCTGATCTCTCCTCCATGGGAACAAACCAGCCAACACACTGTCACTGGGAACAGTTGCCCTGAACATAGACAGGAAGTGTAGACTTCTCTGAATGTTCCTCTCACTGCTCTAATAAAGAAACGTTGGACCTTCCATTCATAAAATGCTTCAGTAATTAATTTATACAAATTGACAAACATCTTAATGCAGTTTTACTTTGTGTAAAACAGTCCAAAACCAAAAGTGGACTTATTCATGAAGACTTATCAGGTCAGGTTTAGCTACGAATTAGGGTGGAATGGGGGCAGTGGCTGTGGAGACTGCATGGAAGTACAATGATATTCCCCAGTCATCATCACTCTTAACGTCAGATAGAATTGAACATAGTTCACAACAAGGAACGAGCCAACGTTTGGGAGATGCAATGCTGAATGACAATATGAACTGAACAGGATCATTTTAAATGCGATAAACTGAACTATATTTTATATACACACCATTTTGTCATTGGGAATACAGATTGAGTAGGGTCATCACACCTGAAACATTAACTTTGATGTCTCTTCACAGATACAGCCAGACCTGCTGTGCTTTCCCACCAAAGTCTGTTTTTGTTTGAGATTGATCATATTGTTCATATCTGGCAGGATGCTTACAATTAAAAGCAGATGCTAATAACAAAATGTACAGGGCTACGGGGACTATACAGGACAATAATAGTAGAAATATCGCTCATTCCAAACTGGAAGAGACAATGGGCTGAGTTTTCACCACCTTTCTGTAATAATTCTATGTTATGCATTGAAAGCTTTTGGAGATTGGGGAGACAAGCTAGTTCAATGAAGGAACCAGAGTGTTCCATCATCAAAACTTATCCCTATTATTTCATGAAGTTCAGCTGCCTCTCAAATGCATTTTCAAACAAAATAGAATTCCAGAAATTTCCAGAAATTTACAAGATGTTCAGAATGTTTTTGTACTTTCTATCTTAAAGAAGAAACAGATTTCGGCTGTAATTCAGGTGTCACAGACACACCAACTGTAATAGATACAAGAAAGTGCCACATTGTCTAAATATTACCAATGTCAACACGTAGACCTGTCAAGAAACATGAAATACAGAGATAATGGAAACATGAAAAACAAACAGAAAATGCTGGAGAAACGAAAAAGATGAGGAAGTATCTGCAGAGAGCAACAGAATTAACATATATCATATGATGTGACACTGTCCTGAAAAGTCATGTTGGAATCAAAGGTTAATTTTTTTGCATCTCTGCTCAGATGTTGCCAGATCTACTGAGTTTCACTCCAGCTCTTTTGATTTCTTTCTTCTTTCTGAACTGTGACTAAGTGTTGGTCTGAATGATAGCAGCAAAGCTGCTATCTCAGTTGAATATCGAATAACTTGTTATGAACATTAAATGAGAAATTAGAAAGTTCCTATTTTTGACAGGGCTCTAAATATCGGTGACGTATTGCATTGTGAGAACTTGCGATGAAAATGTTGAAACAAAACAGGAGTTGCTGTAAATACTCAGCAGGTCTGTCAGCATCTATGCCGACAAATCAGAGTTAACGTTTCAGGTCCAGTGCCCCTTCCTCAGAATTGTTGGTAAAATGGAAAATGTTGGTTTATATGTAGAAGAGACTGGATAGCTCTTAATGGAGACTGTTAGTAGCTAACAATAGAGTGTGAGTAATGGAAAGCTATATGACAACTCGAGGAGAAAGTGAGGTCTGCAGATGCTGGAGAGCAGAGCTGAAAATATGTTGCTGGAAAAGCGCAGCAGGTCAGGCAGCATTCAAGTAGCAGGGAATTCGACGTTTCAGGCAAAGAAGGGCTTCTTCCCGAAATGTCGAATTTCCTGTTCCTTGGATGCTGCCTATATGACAACTCGGCCTGGTGTATGGGTAGGGGGCTAGGACATAGGGGAGTTCAGGCTCGAAAATTATTGAACTTGATTATGAGTCTAAAGGGCTTCAGGGTCCGCACATGGAAAATGAGGTGTTCTTCCAGCTTGCGCTGAACATTTCTGGAACACTACAGCAAGCCAGACACAGAGATATCGGCCAGGGAACAGGATGGGCTGTTAAACTGTCAGGCAATTGAAAGCTCAGAGTCATTTGCAGTGTTACAACTTGGATGTTCTGTGAAGCGGTCACCCAGTCTACTCTTCATTTCCCCGATGCAGAGCAGACCACATTGTGAGCAGCGTATGTAGTAGACCGGATTCTGGGAAATGTTAGTAAGGTGCTGCTTCATCTGGAGGGCATAGTTGGGCCCTTCGATACTTATAAGCTGGGAGGTAAATGGGAAAATATTACACCTCTGGCAGGGGAGAGAAGTGGACCTGGGTTGAGAATGAATAAAGAGTAGACCAGTGTGTCCTGGAGGGAATGATCCCTCTAGAAGGTGGACAATGGGGGAGAGGTGAATATGTGCAGGTGGGGGCATCTCGCTGGAGGTGGGGGAAATGCGGGCTGATTATCCTCTGCATGTGAATGATGCTGGGATAGTAGTTAAGGACAAGGGAAACGCCATTGCTAGAGGGAAGGGGAGGGAAAAACTTGAAGTGCAGGAGATGGGTCAGACTCGGTTGAGGATCCTGTTGACAACAACGATGGGGAATCCCTTGATTGGGGTACAAGGTGGACATTTCAAAGGCCTCCTTGTTGAATTTAGTATCATCAGAAGCAATGTGGTGGAGACGGAGGAATTGGTGGAATGGAATTGAGTCTACGCAGGAAACTTGGTGTGAGGACATATACTCCAGGAAGCTGTGCGAGTCGGTGGGTTAATACTGGACATCAGTGTACTGTCTATACCGAGAAATGGAAGCAGAGATGTATCGGACAAAGAGTGGTGGATGGGTGCTGAAATAGAACTGGAACAGGGAATGGTCGACGTACCCCAAGAAGAGACAGGCATAAGTGTGTATCCATGCACTTCCTCTGTGTGGCAGGAGCAGGCTGAAGCAATGAGTCTGCCCAGGCAGTTCTGTTTGTGAATTTTAGCGGAGAGATAGAAGCGAGCACTGCTATCAGTGGACCATTAAATTTGGGGCAGTTAGGGGGAGGGGTGAGTGGGGCAGGAGTTCCCAGATGAAATATGGTCAGTTATCATATTGATAAAATGCCATGATGTGCCGTGGTAGGGTCATAGTGCAGGGGGAGAATAGAGGAGGTATCTGAGAGTGGGCGTTCTACCTCTGCAATTTCGAAATCAGTCCCCCAGACTTATCGGGACAGGCTGAGTAACACAGATTAGGTTGGATCTGAGCACATGGAGTGTAGACTGTTCGGACAGTGACAGGTTGGATTTGGCGAGGGGAGTGCAGAGAAATTAAGACAACCAATGTCATGTGGAGATTTCTCAATGAACCGATTTAGTTCAGGTAAAAGCCAGATGGAGGGAGTGTTGCAGTTGGGTAACGGGGTATATGGGACAGGGAGAGGAATCTTGCCGAAATAAATGGGCTCTGAGGTGAAAACAGGGGAAGAGCTCAACTTAATGTCATGCCTAAAATTCTTTAAAGTGGGGGCACAGAGAAGTAAAGTGCAGATATTTGCTAAGGACAGAACATTCAGCATCAGAGAGTGGAAGTTCAGGAGGGATGGTGAATAAACGATAGGAGGTGGAGTTGGGGGAGGGATGGAGTCAGAGGGCAAGGTATGGGAGTGGAGGAAGTTTCCAGAGGGTCAAGGGCATCTCCACGTTGTTGCAAATTGTGTGCCCAGTACATCTGGTCAGCACGGCGAATGAGCCGGTCAATAAATTAAAATTGTGGAGTGGTAAAGCCTTGAAGCAATATAATGCGTTGCTGCTGGACTGAGAAAATGTTGATCTCAGTGGTACTGATATCGCACGATCAGTCTTCTGAAAGTAACTGATTGAAAATAATTGGGAAGATAATCTTATTGTAACGTCCCAATTTCACTGGAGTGACACTCAAGCAGCAAGGTCTTTCTTTTTGTAGACTTTAGACCAATCTGAAAACATAATATATCTTGATGTTATTAACAGGACAAATTTATCCATGGTTTATGAATGCACGAGCAAGGGCAGAGTTTATTTCTCATTCCCAATAGCTCTGGGGAAAGTGTCTTTGTTCAGTGAGGAAATTACAAGTGCAGAACGTCCAGCGATTCCCATTGATCACAATTTATTCAGGATCCCTGATGTCACATGAGTCAAATACTACTTTGAAGCAACGCAAGTTGCTCTGACCTCACCTCATCTGACATTGGAAAATCAGTGAAATGAATAAAGAACAAAGCAAAGTACGCAGCCTATTTGAACAATGTGCTCACTCTACTCACAATTTTTAATGGAAAACTGATGCATGGATTTCTGATCCTGAGGAGAGGTTTGTCCTATTTGTGATGAGGCTGTTTGGTTAAATGCTGTGACAGAGAGACAGAAAGACACTTAACTCTGTACCATAGCGAACTAAACCAGCCTGTTCACGGTGCATCAGACAGTGACAGAAAATTACTATTGGCTGTTCCTATGTGATATTGATCATCTCAATCTCATCACTGACTGATGACAAATAGCAGCACAGATGTCAGCGGCTCCCATTGTCCCAGTTGGAAAGCAAAAATGGGAAGAGGTGGCCATAGAAAGTGGGACTAACTGGGGAATTGGTATAACTTAAAGTGTGAGTGGCAGAAGAAGTGTGTGAAGGGAGATCATCAGTGGAAGAGTATGTAGCAGCAGAAGGGGTAATGCAAGGGGAGTAGGAGTATAAGAAAAGAGTAGGACGGAGGAGGAAGGATGGCAGATGATGTTTTAGTGACAGGGAAAAGCTTGTTTTTGAGGAAGTGAGATTGGATGAGAAAACATCACCGTTCAAAAAAATCGGGATCTGGTTTCCATTCAAAATATAGAAAGGATTTCTTGTACTTTTTCTTCTATCACTTGATTCTTGTTCAGGTTGGACATGTATTATATATTTCTATATCTCCATCAAGTGCAGACGACATTTTCCTTTGTCTCCTACGGTGGTGTTCAATATTTTTGATTTTATTTGCAGTATATATTTGCTTCCAATTCATGGTGGATATGAGAATATGATTTGATCTTCTGCAGTTTGCCCATAACATAGAATTTATTTGAATATTTACGCTCATCACACTCGCTGATTTAAACAAACAATGAATGAGTACATGTTCAACCTGCAGATTAAATAAATTCTTCAACTCTAGCAATTGCAGGGAATGTTACAAAGAACAGTTCCACACAAAATACTAACGTTCCATTGAAAGGTGCCAAACCCTAGTTGATCCTAAATTGTTTACAATGTTTCTAAATAAAACATGCAGAGGGGCAGAGTGTAAAAGGTGAATTCAACTCTGTGTCGAAAATCCATTTGTGGCTCCCTTGTAAAATGTGTTAACTACATCACTCATAAATTCACCAATATAAGAAAAGCAAGAGACTGGAAATGTCAAATTATCCTCTTAATAACATTTGGAGAACAGAAAGGAAATCACGGTTTGTTTGTGATATTCAGAAATGACGATTGTGAGAATGTGGAAGGTGGGGAGCAGTGGAATGATGACCAATGTTATGGATGACACAAAGATGACCTGGGTGGATCACAGTCAGGAGGAAGGTGTTAGGCTATAGGAGGATAGAAACAGATTATTCAGATAGCCAGATCAATGGCCTGATGAAATTTAACACCGATAAATTGGGAAGATGCAAGACAGAAGTAACAAGACAAGTGAGTACTCAAAAGTGCGTATGAAAGAGAAGGGCTAAATTTGCTCGTTTTTTCTTTGCAGCAGGGAAGGTTGAGGAGGGAACATGGTACAGGTGTACAAGAGCATAAGAGGTATGGAGAGGATGAACAGACAACATTTTTTTTTTCTTTGTCAAAGAATCAAAAACAAAGGGATACACTTTTAAAGCGGAAGAGGATTTGTGGAATGTCTTTCAAACTGAGAGGGGAGTATGAATCTGGAATGCGTTGTCTAGGAGAATGGTTGAGGTAGGTAACCACACAAACGTTTAAAAAGCCTTTGGATATGCACTTGCTGGCACTGACATGATCGGCCTGTTTTTCATTGCAGGATTCTTTGCAGTGGCAGCCATGGACACTCTGGTATATTCTGAAACAATAAGCAATGGCAGTTGCTGCTTTGTTCCTTTGACTGTACTCAGTAAGTGGCTACATTACAAACCAGCATCATGTCATGCAGCTTCAGCACTTACTCAGCCAAAGACAGACCAACCATCTCTGGGAACATCCAGGGTAATTCACATGGTCTGTGCAAGCACTGTCCAACAGCAGCACTGATATTGTTCTGGCTGTTTGCCGCCATTATTATAGTCACAGCCAGAACTTGAACACAGCATTTCCTCCAATATGATACAGACCCTCAACAATAAGAATGTTATTACTCTGAAGCATAATAAATTATTTCCCAGGTATTCACTTTGACAAACAGCAGGTTTTCCTGTGTTTTTTTGCCTGTTGTTTCTCACAGAATTCACCCCCCAACCTTTTTACACTTTAACATTTTCTTGTGCACTGTCTCCCTGATCTCACACACCTCACTCCCTCACATCCCCCACACTCTCCATTCTTATTGATGAATCTCTGAAAAATCTGTGCCTTACCTCGATAATTTATTCCAACTCCCAACTCACATTTTCGACTGATTTGATTCCTTCACTCGGCATGGTCATTAAACTGGCCGTGCCTGATATCCTATTCAACTCGACCTTCAGGGTGGAATGCTATGCTTCTCGGAATTTTCGTGCATGTATCTGTTTGGCTTGTCCTAGATGGATGTGCAGACGCTGTCGAAATGGTGTACTTTCTCATCTGTATGTAATGATACTAGTGATAGTGGTTTATGTCTGTTTTTCTGGCTAGTTGTTGTTAATGCATCCAGATGGCTAGTTTTCTGCCTGTTTTTCCGATGTAGTACTTGCTCAAAAGTATGAAAAGATGTAAAACAGGAGTACTCCGTTTCCGTTAGCTGGCATTACAGCATCAAGGAGTTCTAATTTCAAGATTATCAGCAAAAGAGCCAGGAGTGAGATAAGGAAAATCTTCTTTATTCAGAGTGTTGTTAGGATTTGGAATGAACTGCCTGGGAGAGTTGTGGATGAGCCAGACCTCTGTGGTGTTAAAGTTGTTGGAGGGAATCCTGAGGGACAGGATGTACATGCACTTGGAAAGACAAGGACTGACGCGGGATAGTCAACATGGCTTTATGCGTAGGAAATCATCCACCACGGATTTGGTTGAGTTTTCTGAAGAAGTAACATTGAAGACTGATGAGGGCAGAACAGTAGATGTGATCTGTATGGACTTCAGTGAGACGTTCGACAAGGTTCCCCGTGGTAGACTGATTAGCAAGGTTATATTTCATGGAATACGGGAGAAGTAGCCATTTGGATACAGAACTGGCTCAAAGGCAGAAGACAGATGGTGGTGGTGGCGGGTTGTTTTTCAGACTGGAGGCCTGTGACCAATGGAATGCCACAAGGATCGTTGCTGGCCCATCAATTTTTTGATATTTACATAAATGATTTGCATGCGAGCATACGAGGTCCAGTTGGTAAGTTTGCAGATGACACCAATATAGGAGGTGTAGTGGACAGCAAAGAGGGTTTCCTCAGATTACAACAGGATCTGGACCAGATGGGCCAATGGGCTGTGAGGTGGCAGATGGAGTTTAATTCAGATAAATGCGAGGTGTTGCATTTTGGGAAAGCAAATCTTAGCAGGAATTATACACTTAATGGTAAGGTCCTAGGGAGTGTTGCTGAACAAAGAGACCTTGGAGTGGAGTTTCATAGCTCCTTGAAAGTGGAGTCGTAGGTAAATAGAATAGTAAAGAAGGCTTTTGGTATGCTTTCCTTTATTGATCAGAGTATTGATTACAGGAGTTGGGAGGTCATGTTTCGGCTGTACAGGATATTGGTGAGGTCACTCTTGGAATATTGCTGCAATTCTGGTCTCCTTCCTATCGGAAAGATGTTGTGAAACTTCGAAGGGTTCAGAAAAGGTTTACAAGGATGTTGCCATGGTTGGAGTATCTGAGCTACAGGGAGAGGCTGAACGGGCTGGGGCTATTTTCTCTGGACCATCGGATGCTGAGGGGTAACATTATAGAGATTTTAAAAATTATGAGGGGCAAGGATAGGATAAATAGACAATGTACTTTCCCTGGGGTGAGGGAGTCCAGAACTAGGGGACATAGGTTTAGGATGAGTGGAGAAAGATATAAAAGAGACCTAAGGGACAACATTTTCACTCAGAGGGTGGTACGTGAATGGAATGAGCTGCGAGAATATGAGGTGGAGGCTGATACAATTGCAACATTTAAGAGGCATTTGGGTGGGTAAATGAATCGAACGGGTTAGCAGGATATGGGCTGGTTGCTAGAAGGTGGGAAAAGATTGGGTTGGGATATCTTGTCGGCATGGACACATTGGACCGAAGGGTCTGTTTCATGACTATAACTAGGCATGTATTTGGAAATGTGAATTTAACAGGCTGCAGATAAAAGGGCTGGCAAATTAGAGGGGCTTGGGAATCACTTCTGGAGCTTATGCACACACAGTGGCCAATGTCCTCCTCCTGTACTTAAAAGTTTTGCACATGTATCTGATGTGAATAAAAGTCAGTATCCAATTATTTCCCATTGTAAATGCTCGCGAATATCTGATTATTTAGTGCAGCATAAGCATTTAAAAAGTAATTATTGCAAGGCTAGCATCATTATATAGTGTAATTATTGCTCAGAACATGAATATTTTCAATGTTCAAAGTTTGTGAGACGATTTGTAGCTCGGCTGCTCGTTGTTATGTTTCTGTTCGCCGAGCTGGGAATTTATGTTGCAGAGGTTTCGTCCCCTGTCTAGGTGACATCGTCAGTGCTTGGGAGCCTCCTGTGAAGCGCTTCTGTGATGTTTCCTCCGGTATTTATAGTGGTTTGTCTCTGCCGCTTCCGGTTGTCAGTTCCAGCTGTCCATTGAAGTGGTCGGTATATTGGGTCCAAGTCGACGTGCTAATTGATTGAATCTGTTGTTGAGTGCAAGGCCTCTAGGAATTCCCCAGCTGTTCTCTGTTTGGCTTGTCCTATAATAGTAGTGAGCAGCAACACAGCAAAAGTTGCAGGTAAGCTCAAGTAAAGTCGTTTTAATGCTAGTCTGACAGCAGTTGAGTTGGCACTTAGGGCAGTTGCATGTTCCTCCTGCGGGATGTGGGAGCTCAGGGAGATTTACACCATCCCTGATGACTACACATGTGGGCAGTGCAACCAGCTGCAGCTCCTGGGAGACCGTGTTCAGGAGCTGCAATTGGCTGCTCTCCGGATCATCCGAGATACTGAGAACTTCATAGATAAGAGCTTCAGTGAGGTGGTAACGCCCATGTCCCCCCTTAGCCATGTTTGTGTAAAGACTATAATATCCCAGTCACATGGAAGGATCAACGCCTTGAGTTCATATGCATTACCTGTCAGCCCTGTTGCATTTAAATAAATGAAATTTAATCCAACAAGCATTCCTTTCTTACAGCCGTGTTCCAGGCAGACAGTAGCTGGGCGACCACCAAGAATGGCAAAGGGAATAGGCAGAGAGTGCAGGAATCCCCTGTGGTCATTCCTCGCAAAAATAACTATATCATTTTGGTTACTGATTGTGAATGTTGGGAGATGGGGGATGGGTATCAGGCAATGACCGTTCAGGGGACAGCAGCAGTAGCCAGATTGGTTGCACTGCGACTGGCTCTGGGATAGAATAAAGATAAACAGCGCCTTCGAGATAGGAGATTAGAATGTTAGGGAGACACAAACGGGAACCCAGGATGTTGTGTGGCCTTTCAGGTGTCAGGGTCCAGGATGTCTCTCAGTGGCTGCTGAATGTTCTGGGGGAGCGGGGGTGTTTGAGCTGCTAGAAGTCATTGTGTACATTGATACATATGACCCAGGTAGACAAAGGAATGTGGTCCTACAGAGTGATTACTGAGTGATAGGAGAAAAGTTAAAAACCTGGACCTTGACAGTGGTAATCTCCTGATTACTTCCAGTGTCATGAGGTAGTGAAGGTAAGAATAGGAGGATATTGCAGATAAATATGTGACTAAAGAATTGGTGCAGGCGGAGGGATTCGAATTTTTAGATCATTGGGAGCTTTTCTGTGACAGAGTTGACCTGTTCAAGGGGGACTGGTGGCACATGCACTGGAGTGGGGAGGGGGGGGGAACCAATATCTTCGCAGCCAGTTTTGCTAGTGCTTCAAGGGAGTGTTTAAACGAGATTGGCAGGAGGTGGTATCCTGAAGAGCTGGGAGGCAAATGTGAGGCTGGAAGGAGATACAGTATTCAGAATAGTACATGGAAGAGATAGATCAGGCAGGAATACGATAGGGAGCAAGGAATGTCTACGGATTAAATTACACTTATTTCAATGCAAAATGACTGACAGGTAAGGCCAATGAATTTAGGGTGTGTTTAGGTAATCGGCGCTGGATAGAGTAGCTATCACAGAAACATGGCTGGAAGATGGATAGGACTGACAGCTTAATGTAACAGGGTAAAGTGCATTAGGAGGGATAGAGATGGTGGAAAGAAGGGAGGGGATTGCATTTCTGTTTAAGAGGAGTACCACAGCAGTGATCAGAGATAAAATAACTGTTGAATCATCCAATGAGGCTTTGTTTGTGGAACTAAGTAAAAAAGAAGGGGATGGTGACATTAATGGGGTTGTACTATAGGCCCCCAAATAGTCAACAGGAATTACAGGAATAAAAATATCTAGAGAGATTGGGAAGACGTGCAGGAACATTCAGGTTGTCATAATAGGGGTTTTAATTTTTATAACAGACTGGAACTACCAGAGCATTGAGCCATTCGATGGCATGGAATCAAGTAGGTGCGTCAGGAAACTTTCCTCAAGCAGTATATAGAGGGTCCTAATCGGGAAGGGGCAAAATATGACCTACTCTTAAACAAATAGGTCAGGACAGGTGAGTGAGGTGACAGTAGATGTGCACTTTGTGACCAGTGACCATAGTTCTATTAATTTTAAAATAGTTATGGAGAGGGAAAAAATTGGACCACACATTCTAGTTCTAAATTGGGACAAGGTTAATTTCGATGGACTCAGACAGGAGTTTGCAGGGGTTGATTAGAGTCGTCTGTTTGCAAGAAAAGGGATTTCCAGCAAGTGGGATTTTAAGATCTATATGTTCCTGTGGGGGTGAAAGGAAAGTTGACAGGAATGAGGAACCCTGGATAGCAAGAGATGTTCAGGCTTTGACCAAACAAAATATGGAGGCATGGCTCAGGTAGAGGCAGCTAAAATCAAGGAAATCCCTAGAGGTGTACAGGGGATATAGGAGTTTACTGAAGAAGGAAATCAGGAAGACGAATAGGGGGTATGAGATAACCTTGCCTGAGAAGATCAAGATGAATCCAAAGAGGTGTTTTAAGTATAATAAAGGAAAAGCAGTAACTAGAGAGAGAATAGGACCCCTCAAAGACCAAAGTGGACATGTATGTGTAGTACCATAATGGATAGGCGATGTCCTCAACAAATATTTCTCCTTTATATTTACAGTGGAGAAAGACATGAATACATGGGAATTTGGGGAAATTAGTGGTGATTACTTGGGGACAGTCCATATTAAAGGAGAGGAGGTATTGGATGCACTAGAATGTTTGTAGTTGGAGAAATCTCATGGGCCTTACCAGATATATCCAAGAACACTACAAGGGGCTAGAGAAGAATTTTTTTGGGCCCTGGCTGATAATTTTGATCATCAGTTACCACAGGTGAGACCCCCGAAGGCTGAAGGATGGCAATTGTTGTGCCCTTATTAAAGAAGGACTGAAAAATAAAGCCTGGGAAAGACAGACCATTCATCTTAACATCTGTGGGAGGTATATTACTTGAGAAGATTCTGAGGGAGAAGATGAGCATGCATTCGGAAAACAGGATTTGATTAGGAATAGTAGGCAAGGCGTTTTGACGTGACCAGAAAAGTTGAGTAGGGCAGGCCGGTAGACGTCCAAACGTGTGGGGCTGGAAAAGCACATCAGGTAAGGTAGCATTCGACGGGCAGGAGAATCGACATTCCCGGCATGATTCCATCATAAGGAATGTATAAAACATCGATACTCCTGCTTCTCGGATGCTGCCTGACATGCTGGGCTTTTCCACTGCCACACTTTTCGACTCTGATCTCCAGCATCTGCAGTGATCACTTTCTCCAAGGGTGGGAGACCATTGGAGAAAGCGTATTTCAGTTACACCAGAAAAGGATGAAGCTTTCAGCCCCTGGCGCATGTTATACAGTTACAGGAGGAGACCAATCATCCCTTGAGTAGATAGAACGAGACCCAGTTTAGATCGTGCTGCAACAGTATCTGATTATTCAGCTACTTGAAGTCAGTAACACAGGAAATGGAAGAGGCAACAAAGTGACTGGACTATGGGGTATACTAACACCAGGTTATATAGACCCTCAAGCCTGCTCTTCCCTCCAGTAAGGTCAGGGCTGATCTCTCTCGACTGCAATTTCTCTTTCATGTCGAATTCTTTCTAGTCCTCAACTCCCTGATGTGTCAAAATCCATTAACATCTCCCTGTGCCCCAAATCATTTCAGAGGTGTAGCTGTCTGGGATAAACAAGCCCCAACAGTCGCTACCCTCTGAGAGAACGAAACAGTCTCCACACATATACCTCGGCCTGTTGATATGAGCACAAGTTGTGGACATAGCGTCCAGATGTCAACTGGACTCATTCTTATCATTGAGCAACTCGGTGGTATCCTTTACCTGTGTTCCCCACCTCACCATGCCGCCTCCTCCTACTCCCCCACCTCGCCTCTTTATCTGTACAAGCACCCCCCAATCCTGAAGAAAGGGTATACCCAAGGTGTGGACTTCTTCTCCTGATGCTGCCTGGATCGTTGTGTTCTTTTAGCCTCCTGCATTCCAACATTCACATTTTTAAACCAAATCTCTTCTTGTGTAATAGGTCAGAGAGAGTGAACGAGCTGCGCCCCTTCTTATCCAATAGCTGTGATGAGCTGAATGGCGTTCTCATATTTCCGTGATACCAGCTTTAGATGCCGAATGAGTTCCTCGTTTTTAGTCTTTTGGAAATGTTCAGGTTCCAGTAGTACTGTTACATATTAACAGCACGAGCTTGAATGTTGTCCAGGTTTTGATACTTTATGCGATCTTTTCTGAGCATCCTGACTACTGATCGAACTACGGAGGATCAGACATTGCTGAAGCAGCTGAAGGTGTTCGTGCCGAGGAAGCTACCCGGAAGATCGCCCACAGAGATATCCTGGGACTGAGAGGATTGATCTCCACCAGCTACATTGTGTTCTGAATGGCTCAACCAGTGGGGAATTTACAATTGATTGCCACTAGGTTCAAGTTTATTCTGTATCCTTAACATCTTGTTCAGTCATGGGGTAAAAACAAAGACTGCAGATGCTGGAAACCAGAGTCTAGATTACAGTGGTACTGGAAAAGCACGGCAGGTCAGGCAACATCCGTGGAGCAGGAAAATCGACTTTTCGGGCAAAAGCCCTTCATCAGGAACAGAGGCAGGGTCCCTGCAGAGTGCAGAGATAAATGAGAGGGGGGGGTGGAGGTGGAGATAAAATAGCATACAGTACAATCGGCAAATGGGGGTGGGGATGAAGGTGCTAGGTCAGAGGAGAGGATGGAGTGGTTAGGTGGAAAAGAGGCTAGGCAGGTAGGACAGGTCATGGGGACGGTACTGAGCTGGAAGTTTGGTACTGGGGTGAGGTAGGGGAAGGGGAAATGAGGAAACTAGTGAAGTCTAAATTCAAGCCCTGGGGTTGAAGTATTCTGAGGCAGAAGATGAGGCGTTCTTCCTCCAGGCGTCTGGTGGTGAGGGAGCGACGGTGGAGGACGCCCAGGGCCTCCATGTTCTCGGCAGAGTGGGAGGGGGAGTTGAAATATTGGGCGACAGGGCGGTGTGGTTGATTGGTGCGGGTGTCCTGGAGATGTTCCCGAAAGCGTTCTGCAAGGAGGCGTCCAGTCTCCCCAATGTAGAGGAGACCGCCTCGGGAACAACGGATGCAATAAATGATTTATGTGGATGTGCAGGTAAAACTTTGATGGATCTGCAAGGTTCCTTTAGAGCCTTGGTTTGTAGATGAGGGACGAAATATGGAGTGTGAAATAGGAGGATGTCATTGATGCTACCAGACGACAAACCAACGAAGTAGAGACTGCAAAGACAGACTGCTCCATGTTGTTCCTCCTAGCTCCCTTGATAATAGTTCACGTACGTTAAATTAACGTGGTTTCCTGATGGTAAGGAGACACACCGGATGGTTTGTGCGATGTCTCAAGGAAGCATCTTCCATCTCTGAGAAGACAGACTAATCTTCTGCACGGATGTCAGAAGTTTTTGCGAATGGCCAACCCTATCAGTGTGTGGCTGCTGACAGGTTTGTGAGCAACATGATGCTCAGTGCAGGGTCTCACTCCAACTGTACATTCAGAAGGTGAGAGTTTGTTCAGAGCATGGAGCTCTCACTCAACCAACATGGGGGCTCCACACAGATATGTAAACTATCATAGAGTAATAGAGTTCAACAGGCACTTCAGACCAAACTGGCCCATTCCGACTAAAATGTTCATCCATGCTAACTCCATTCCCTGCATTTGGCCCATATCGTTCTAAACGTTTCCGACCATAAATTTGTCCAAATGTGAAAATATGTATTGCGGAAAACACGTTATATTTCACGATATCAATGTCTTGTTTTGGAAATGATGAATGTTGGTTAATAACACTCAAGTTTTATTGCAATCACATTTTATTCTTTTGTCGCATTACAATTTAAACACTCATTTCCTTCACAATCTCCCCATGGTACCATCACCGCATGGATTAGTGTGGTGTAACACCTTTACACTGTCTCATTGTGGCAAGGAGGTCATTCCTTAAAAAGGAGAGAAGATCAGTTCACAGTGCCCCAAATACTGTCTCAATATCACTCTGCAACTTCAATAAAGTGTCTTCACTCTTATACTTCCATCATTTTTCAAAGAAGGACAGCACACATTTACTGTGCTGATTACGTACTGCTCCGTATGACTTCTGTCAGTGGCTCATGACCAAGGAAATCCAGCTCTTTTACACTAAGAGCACTTCCCATCATTTCGCCTGCTCATAAATACAAAATAAGAAGGATGGTATGTTTTGCCAAATCATTTCATTGCCTTGCAAAGCGCTATGCTTTAAGCACAGCCATGCCGGCAGCACAGCGCTATTGCCATGGAGATGGTTGAAGAGGTGATGGCCTAGCTGTGTTATCTCTGGAATATTAACCCAGGGACACAGGTGATGACCCAGACCCCGGATTTGAATCTCTCCACGGCAAATGTTGGAATTTGAATTCAATAAAATATCAGGAATTGAGAATCAAATGAATCAATGAAATCACTGTGTTTGTCCTACCTGGCACGCTCATGCCCTTCAGGGATGGAATTATACCATCTTCACCTGGTTGGTCTTACATGTGACTCCAGATCCACAGCACTGTGGTTAACACACAATTGCAATTTGAAATGGCCAAGCCAGCCACTCTGTTACATCAAAGTCTACAAAGAAATGAAACCGGGCGGATCTCAGCACTGACTACTTACAGCCCATGGACTGCAGTGCATCAGGAAGGCAGCTCACCAATACCTTCTCAGGACAATGAGGAAAGGAAATTAATTACTGGCCCACCATCCTAATGAATTAAGGAAGATGATCACACTCACGGAAGAGAAACAAAGGGACATAACTCACTTAAAACCGGAACTTTGATGTACACCTTACAAAGGCATGAATTTCAATAATATGGGAACAGGAGAAAAATAAATACGATTAATCTGGATTTTTATTTCCATTCCAGCTGATCATCAACAATCACTTTGTATGTTTCTTCCTCTCTCTCACTTTTTCTCTATCTGTTCAACTCCCTTCTTCTCCCCTTCACAAGAGACATCCCTGTCACCAACATCAGTCACACTATTTCCCAGTTACGTTCAGTTTTGATGTACGGTCGTTGGACTCGAAATGTCACTTCTATTTTTCTCTCGACCTGAGGCTGTCAAATATCTTCAGTTTCTGTGGCACTTCCTCGTTCTTTTTGTTTCTGATCTGTAGCATCATTCTTTTTGTTCAACCTTTCATGTTGTTATGACATGGGATGTCTGCATCACTGGCAAGGACAGCACTTGCTGACCTCACTAAATGTCTTTCACTGTGAGGTAATTCCTAAAGGCAATTGGTTTGACGTCAGTCTTAATCTGGACCAGATAATAATGCGGGATATCGTCAACAAAGGACAACAGTGAAATAGATAAACTTACTGATGAAGTACTGGTGAGATTATATTAGTAAAATTCGCTTTTATTTCCTGTTCCTGTCATTTCATTTTAAGTTCTATCATTCTCTGAAATAGTGTCTTGAGTGTAGTTACCTGGGCCACTAAATTACGTGAACACGACATTACTACTCTGACACAGTGTCCCTGTCATGAATTTACTTTACAGACAAGAACAAGATTGTGATGGAAACATTTGTAAGAGAAAGAATGATTAGAAGAGAACTGGAACCATAATGTCTGAATTTTACCAAGGTATAGATAATGGTTTATTTAACACCCGCACTGACGTCAAGATTGGGTCTGGGGATATCATGGAGCTGGTCGTGGATAGCTTTGGTGATGGAGAGAATACCAAGACATAAATCAATTAGGGGCAAATCGGTACTTTGGGAGTGTGAACAGTCTTGTTCTCAGATGTTTTTGAGGGCGGGGGTATGGGCGGTTCTGAAATTTGAGGAGAATGAATGGATTTGCATTTGAAACTGAAGACAAAAGTTTCAATCTTTACTAAATATAGATAACCGAAATATCACTGAAGTTCGCCATGGCTAGTGGGATTAATAAATTGATAGAGATGGGGAGACTTACCAGGAATGCCAACAATAGCAAGCATGGGATAGTAACCAGCCTGAATAATCAGCAGTACACCATATATCCGATATGGTAATCTGTGCCAATACCTGGAAACAAGGAGAAGACCCCAGGATAAACTCCTGTCCATTGTTCCAGCATTCCATTCTATTTTTCATGGATTCTGAACCGCTGGTGCGACATTCCAGTCTGTTGTTCTCAGATTCTGATCCATTGTTGGGACATTCCAGTCTATGGTTCTCAGATTCTGTTCTCTCCTCTCCCTGTCTCTGCTACAGCTGATCCCTGTTCGTGCTGGAGGTGGTGCATCCACAGCTATAATGCGATAAAGCATTGCAAGAAGCCCTTTACATATAGAAGAGGAAAGCCGTCCAGTGACATAATTAGGATCCATGGAGACTGACATCAATCACAGTCACTGAACAAACAAATCCAGTAAACTCCTTTCAGTATTCTAGCTTCAGTTCACAATAACATTTGGATTGAATTGAATGTTGACATTGCTGGCTAATGGTCACATCTTCCATCAGCAATTACTGTCGTGAAGTTAGTTGTGAGGGAGAATGATGGATGTTTTCTTGTCGCAGGCTCAATGCTTCTGCTGTGTTGTCCATTTGCAAGAGTGTAACTGCCTGACCGCTCCACCATGACCATCCAAAATAAACAGAATCTAGATATTGTTAACATGCTGATTTCGCCTCGACTAGAACAGGTGCCTAGCAACAGATTTTCAGTGGGCATATTTGCCCTGAACATGCACAGGAAGTGCGGATCTGTCTGGACATTCCTCTCGTTGCAATAAGAAAATGTTGAATCTTCAACACACAATACGATTAAGCACTGTTTTCTGTAAACTCACGAACACCTTAATACACTTTATTGACTTCAAAGCAGTAAGACTTACATTTGTGGAATTCAGTCCAAAGCCAAAAGTGGAATGTTGTCGCAAAACCAGTCCTTGATTGTCCTTGATTTCTTTAAAGAGGCTCTAAACGACCCAAGATTCTAATATGTCAGAATTTTGAAAGGTTCGTTTGTGCCCTTTTGTTTATACCTAACAGATAATGCCTCATCCAGAAGCCTTTCATGTCTTTAAAAAGAAACCTGTATAATCAAGAGGATGTGGCCAACTCCCTAGCTGGACAGGTTGAATCAGTTCTGGGGTTAGTTGGGTCAGGGTCACTGGACGCTCTCTGCCTCCTTCTGCGCTTCTGACCTTGTAAGCTGTCAGCAGTTGTGTCTGTTTTACACTTGGTGCTAAGGGTTTTTTAAATTGGGATTGTTGCAAGTATTCTGCAACAGCATCCTTAAGTCGGAATAGCACGCTGGTTTCAGATACGATACGTTATTCAGGAATTCTATTTTCGGTTCCTTATGTTTAATTTAGTAAGTTGGTGAATAAATGTTACGTGTTTAAATCTCGGCAGTCTCACCGGCTAGTTCACTCTGGGAATATCAGCTAAACACTAGCCTTCAACAAGCCGCAAAGTTATGGTCTGGGCTAGCTGCTTAAAATGTTTTGAGAGGTTGGGTTTGGCCCATAACAGACTGGGGGCCATTTGCAGTGTTTAGATAGCGAGTGGCAGGTGTTAGTGTCTCTTATTTCGTGTGTTGATTGGCGAGTAAACAATGCTTCAGATGGTGATGGTTCTTGCAGGAACCAAGCTTGTTTTGGAGGTGGAAAAAGTGAGCTTGGGTGTTTTAAAAAAATGCACATAAGTCCAAGCAGCGAGAATTAGTAGACGAAGGGAATTGAAGCTACCTCCTAATGTGAGGAAAGATGAGATGATTGCAGCAGTAGCTCAGCATTCCAATTTGCTGGAAACTCCATCAGGATCTGTAAAGATGACTAAACTTCAATTTCAAATTGAGCAGCTTGAGTTAGAAGCAGAAATGAATCAGTTTGAGCTACGACTAACATTAGAAGATGAAGAAAAAGAAAGAATAGGTTTAGCGGAGGAAAGAGAAAGAATAACTAATAGCTTTCGCAGGACAGAAAGGAAAAGGGAGAGCATTTGAGCTTCAGAGATGGACACTTGGAGAAAGTGGCTAAACATTTTCAGTGGCCAGTGACCATGTGGGCTTTATTGACCCGAACAAAACTTGTAGGTAGAGCTAGTGAGGTATTCACAACACTATCAGAGGAGGGATCTGGGGTGAATGAGGAGGGGACATGTGCATATGAGCTTGTGCCAGAAGCCTACAGACAATGTTTCAGGAATCTAAGGAGGGATCCTGGTCAAATTCATGTTGAGTTTGAAAGGATCAAACAAAGTAATTTTGATAGATGGATAAGAGCTTTATAAAGAGATCAAACCTACGATGGTCTTCGAGAAACAATTAAATTGGAGGAGTTCAAAAATTCACAATGTTTATTGTTTTGGCTTCCAGAATCAATTTCAGTCCATGATGGATAGAAACTAGGGCAAAGAGACGTCCTCACGTAGAAAGGGAAAGGTAGATCTCGGTGAAGATTGAAATGATAACTTTCCACAGGTTAAAAAGGAAATACTTGAAGGAGACAAAAAAGTTAACAGGCTATGGTGTTTTCATTGCAACAAATTAGGACACATTAAATCACTGTGTTGGTGGGTTGAGGGAAAAAAATCACAGATGCAGGAAAACGGGATAAGCCTGTGAGTTTTGTAGGAGTGGTAACAGAAAAAAGTGGAAGCTAGAAACGTGAATCAGAGTGCACAAACTGATCGGAGGTTTGTTAAGGAGGAAGTGACAGATCTGCTCAGAAAATATACCTGAAAAGTGAAAGTTTATTCACATAGGCAGGTAAAGAGGATGCAATATTAAGGGACACCGATCCTCTCAGTGTATGCTTCTGAAAGATGAGGAGATATGTACTCCTGAAGAACTATTTCCAGGAAATGTACTGCTAAAGGGATTTCATCTTGAGACAAAAAGTGCAACATTTTGTAAAGCGAGGATAACATATTCAAGAAAGTGTGGAGCAATTGTGGGAGGGGTATTGGACAAACTCTCAGCTCCAGGAATGCAAGTTATCCTTGTGGAAAATATAGCTGATTCCCCGGTAGGAGTCCTGCTTACTCTGGTTGAAGAACCAGTGGAGACGTAGGCAACTGAAGCAATGCAGGAGTCTTATCCTGGAAACTTTCCTGATTGTGGGATAACAAGTTCCCAGTGTCACCAGTTGAAACAGGCAATATCAAAAAAGTAAAGATAAGGAAGCTTAAGTGGCATTAACGGAGAATTTGTTCCATCAGATAGTTGAGACAAAACAGGAGCAAGTTTGTGATCATGCATGTATTTTGAGTTCAGCTAAACTAATTGAGTCACAGCAGAAAGATAAAAGATAAAAGTCTGATTGAAGATTTGTAGCTCGGGTGTCCGTTGTTGTGGTTCTGTTCGCCGAGCTGGGACTTTTTGCTGCAAACGTTTCGTCCCCTGGCTAGGGAACATCATCAGTGCTGTTGGAGCCTCCTGTGAAGCGCTGCTTTGATGTTTCTTCCGGTATTTATAGTGGTTTGTTCTTGCCGCTTCCGGGTGTCAGTTTCAGCTGTAGTAGTTTGTATATGGGGTCCAGGTCGATGTGTCTGTTGATGGATGTTCTTGCCGTTTCGGGTGTCAGTTTCAGCTGTAGTGGTTTGTATATGGGGTCCAGGTCGATGTGTCTGTTGATGGATGTTCTTGCCGTTTCCGGGTGTCAGTTTCAGCTGTAGTGGTTTGTATATGGGGTCCAGGTCAATGTGTCTGTTGATGGAGTTTGTGGATGAATGCCATGCCTCTAGGAATTCCCTGGCTATTCTCTGTCTGGCTTGTCCTATGATGGTAGTGTTTTCACAGTCAAATTCATGTTCCTGGTTGTCTGAGTGTATGGCTACTAGAGATAGCTGGTCGTGTTGTTTTGCGGCTAGCTGATGTTCATGGATGCGGATTGTTAGCTGTCTTCCTGTTTGTCCTATATAGTGTTTTGTGCAGTCCTTGCATGGTATTTTGTAAACAACGTTAGTTTGGCTCGTGCTGGCTATTGGGTCCTTTGTTCTAGTGAGTTGTTGATTAAGGAGAAAGAAGTAAATCAGAAATCAAAGGTCACACTTTTGGACTATATCTCAATTCTTTGGGAACGATTAATAGCGCTGGGGAATTGGCTGGACAGTATTTAAAACAGGAAGCGGACAGGACATTTAAAATTTGCAATTTTGCTATCGGGGATAAGTTATTTCTTTTACTTCCAGTGATAGGTGAAAATCAAGGTTTAGTGGACCTCATAAAATAAAAAGGACATTGAGTGGGGGTAACTACTTTAGAAGGACTCCAGACAGAAAGACATCTCACAGCGTATGTCATGTGAATATGCTCAAAAGGTATTTTGACAGGGAAGGAAAGCAAGGGGAGCAGGTGTTAATGATTATGGCGTTCCTTAAATAAAGTGGACAATGAGGTAGTTGTCTAAAATTGGGATAAATTATTGAGTTACTTTTCTGAGAAAAATTGTAATGACTAGAAAGAGTTATTACTATTATATGAGAAGAAATGCAGAAATTAACTTGGAAGTACTAACCCAATTGTGCATAATGTAGCTATAGGAGATGCTGTTATGATTAACCAACATCCTTACAGGCATTATCCTCTAAAGTTGGCACAGGTTCAGAAGGAGATTGAATGCATGCTCTAAGATGACATAATCAACGTGCGTTACAGTAACTGGAATTCACCCATAGTCATGGTGCCAAAGCCAAATGGTACCCAACGGTTCTGTGTGGACTATCGTAAAGTCAATGCAGTTAAAAAAGATTGATCTATGCCCAGTTCCGCCATTGGAAGGCTGTGGTCAAAATTTGGGACAAGCAACTTACATTTGGTATGAAAAACGTGACGGCCACCTTTCAGGGGCTAACCAATAAGTTACAAGATTATCCAATGTGTAATGTGCATTGATGACCTGGTGAATTTTAGTCAGTCATGGAAGAAACATTTACAGCGTTTATTGGATTTATTTGATTGGCTTCGGAAGGCAGGCTTGGTGGTAAACCTGGCAAAAATTGAATTTGCCAAAGCTCAAATCACCTTCCTGGGCCATGCTATTGGACACAGATAAACGGTATCATGGGATGTAAAAGTGAAGGCGATTGGGGAATTTCCCATACCGTTGACAAAAGGAGCAGTACGATGGTTCCTGGAATTGTGTAGATTTTATCGAAGGTTTGTGCCTCATTTTCGCAATCTGACTGCTCTACTCACTGAATTGTTGAAGAAAGGCAAGAAGTTTCAGTGGACAGAGGACTGTCAAAAGGCATTTGACGCCATGAAATATGTATTAACCACTGCCCCACTATCAGCCACACCTGATTATGCAAAACCATTCAAAGTGGCTTTAAATGTGAGTGATGTGGGTGTCGGTGCTGGGCTCCTGCAGGAAAGCGACGAGAAGATAGAAATACCTAGTAAGTATTTCTCCGAGAACTTGAATGCTCAATGATAGAAATATTCAACAGTTGACAAAGTGACTGTGAGCTTTGTGTTGGCACTATAACGTGTCAGTATTTACATTAGCAGCAACACATCTGAGACAACCATGTACATTGATCATAAACCATTGACGTTTTCGGAGAAATTTAAGTACAAAAATGCGAGACTGTTTTGCTGGAGCCTGTTGGTGCAGCCATTCAAATAAAAAATTGTGCATGTGGCAGGTCTTGAAAACATGATTGTTGATGCATTGCCAATACTGAATGACAGATTGAGGCACTCAATGATGGGATTACCACACACTGAATCCGGATGTAGTTGTGCATTTTTGTATGTTTATAGTAAATGTACATACATTCGTATTTCAGTGTACTAATCACAATTTTTTGGTTTGGTGGGGGGGGGGGGGGCGTGGAGGGGGTTGAAACCTGAAGACATCTTTGGATATTGATGATTCAGTTTTATATCAGGGGAGTTGTCACAAAGGTAGACACTTTACAATGTTATGTTGTTCTTGAACTGTTTTCAGAGATTTTCTAACCATCCCAAGGTTCCAACATGTCTCAATTTTGAATGCTTTATTAGGGTGCTTTGTTTTTTACCTAACAAATAATGTCTCGGGCAGAAGGCCTTCAAGTCTCCTAGAAAATACTGGTGTAAGCAAGGGGATGTAGCCAGCTCTCCAGCTGCACAGGTCAGTACAATTCAAGGATTAGTTGAGTCAGGATCATGGTTGAAACTAGACCCTCTCCTCCTCCTTCTGCCCTCTGACTTTGTAACCTTTGTAAGCTTTATCTGTGTAATTTTTACTCTTTGTGCTCAGGGGTTTGTTTCTGTGATTATTGCAAGTAATCTGGAACAACATCATTAAGATATGTCAGCCTGTCACGTTCGGTTAGGATGAATTATTCAGGTACTGGATTTTCAGGTAGTTGTGTTTTATTCCTTACTTTTATAATTAAATTCTGCTGGTGTAAACGTCGTCAGTCGGACCAGCTAATTCAGTCTGGGAATATCCACCATGCAATCACCTTCAAAAAATAACAAATTTGCGGTCTGGGCTATTTGCTCAAAAATGTTTTGAGGCGTCGGGCCTGCTCCATAACAAGGTACCAAAACCTCGTTCATTAAATGTCATGAATTAAGGTGTATGGGAAGGAATGAATGTTATATTGGCTATGAGACAGAAAGGACTGGGGCCAGAGGATGAAGATCCCTGAAGGGAGTATAGTAACTCCTAGTCACGAATCTTCAACCATCACTATTTCTGACAAATGGAATGAAATGAAACGCAGAGCAAGAGAACAAATAACCTTTGGTACATGGAATGATGAATGACAATGTGAACAGAACAGGTCATCTTTAAATGTGATGTACAGAATTATACTCTAGATACTGTTTAATCACAGGTTATGCAGGTTGTTAAGATTGTTTACATCTAGACGGGATATTTAGAAATAAAATCAGACATAGATAGCAAACTGTAATGAGTTACAGTGAGTTGCAGCAGAGTTAGGGTGAGGATACAGCTCATACCGAGCTGGCACAGAGATGATGGGCTACATGATAACCACAGAGTCATAGAGATGTACAGCATAGAAAAAGACCCTTCGGTCCAACCCGTCCATGCAGACCAGATATCCCAACCCAATCTAGTTCCACCTGCCAAAACCAGTCCCATATCTCTACAAACCCTTCCTATTCATATACCCATCCAAATGCCTCTTAAATGTTGCAATTGTACCAGCCCCCACCACATTCTCTGGCAGCTCACTCCATACATGTACCACCCTTTGCACGAAAACGTTGCCCCTTAGGTCTCTTTTATATCTTTCCCCTCTCACCCTAAACCTATTCCCTCTAGTTCTGGACTCCCCGACCCCAGGGCAAACACTTTGACTATATATCCTCTGGATGCCCCTCAAATGTTTTTAAGGTCACCCCTCAGCCTATGACGCTCCAGGGAAAACAGACCCAGATTGTTCAGCCTCTCCCTGTAGCTCAGATCCTCAAATCCTGGCAACATGCTTGGAAATCTTTTCTGAAACTTTTCACAACATCTTTATGATAGGAAGGAGCCCAGAATTGCATGCAATACTCCAACAGTGCTCTCACCAATGTCCAATTATTCAGAGAAATACATTGAAAATATTCAGCGACTGAGGAGACAATGTGAGTCATAAAACGCACAGAGTCATAATTAATTAACCATATCTATTTTTTTCTTTGAGTGTAGCTGTCTCCAAAAGGCCTTTTAAATCAAAATCACTTTCATGAGATCTACACATTTATTTGTGGAACTTAAAGAAGAAACAGAATCAGGTGTAATACATGCGTCACTGGGATAAGTAATGGGAACAGGATTGGAGCATCTTGTCCAAATATAACCGGGTTCAGCATCTAGACCAATTTAAAAAAAAGAAAAATATTAGAGATAGTAGAAATCTGAAATACAAATGAAAAATGATGGAGAAATGCAACAGATGACGCAGGATCTGGGCAGAGACACAAAGTTAACATATCAAGTCTTATATGAACATGTTCTGAACAAGTCATATTGGACTCCAAAAAAAGTTAATTCCATTTTTCTCTGCCCTGATACTGGCAGAACTGTGGGGTTTCCCTCCAGCAATTTCAATTGGTACAATGGCAGCAGACAGAGAGAAATGGTGGGCGGTTACATTTCGGACTGAAGGCTTGTGCCCAGCAGTGTTCCACATAGGTGGGTTCTGGGTGTTCATTGTTAGTCATTTATTTACATGATTGGCGTGAGAATATTGAAGGCAAGGTTAGTAAGTTTGCAGATGACACCAAAACTGGTGGCATAGTGGGGAAATACAGTTCAAGCTGAATGAATATGAGGTGCACTCAATGTTGTTTTTTTGTTGCTGTCTAGTGAACCAGGAATGGAATTTTATTCCCCATCTCCTGGGGATCGTTTACATATTGATGACGAAAATTTTCGTGAAGACATTTGACAATTTTTTCAACATCCAACCCTATAATACTGTGGTAGTCCCAATCAATTTTTAGAAAATTAAAATCCCCCAGAATTACAACTTTATTAAGCTTACATATATCCGAGATGTCCCTACGGGTTTGTTTCTCAATTTCTTTATTACTGTTGGAGAGCATTCAGTACAATACCATTGACGTGCTCTTTCCTTTCTTATTTTTAATTTCTACCAATATATTTTCACTGGACGATTTGTCACAAATGAGCATTTCGTGCAAACTCTTCAAACAGATCTTTGCTTTCTTATTTTTATTGCTACCCGTATATTTTAACTGGATGCTTTTTCAGACATAACTTTCTCAGTTGCATCATTAATTTATTCCTTAATCCAAAACGGCAGACCTCCCCTCAAAGCCAACTGAATGATTTTTCTATCCTTTCTGTGACACTTAAAACCTGGAACATTGAATTGTCAGTCTTGAATATCTCTCAGGCGAAAGTGAGGACTGCAGATGCTGGAGATTGTGGGGCTGGAAAACTAAGCAGGTCAGGCAGCATCTGGGGAGCAAGAAAATCGCCGTTTCAGGCAAAAGTCCTTCATTAGCTCATTCCTGATAAGGGACTTTTGCCAAAACGTTGTTTTTCCTGCTTCTCACATGCTGCCTGTCCTGCTATGCTTTCCCAGCACTACACTCTCGAATTGAACATCTCTCAACCAACTTTCTGTAATAAATATGATGTCCCAGTTCCATGTTCTTAAACACGCTCTGAATTCATCAGCCTTCCCCGTAAGACCCCTTACATTTAAATAAATGCAGTTGAGTGCTTCAGAATTACTGTATACTCTTGACTCTCTCGTCTTTCTTTTCTAATTGACATGCTTTCTCGCATTCATAAACTTCTCCATCCATCCTAAAATTTGTTATGCTACTTGGAATATCCCCCTTGCTGTCTCTATCCATAAAAAGTCTCCCTGCATAGAATGAGCAAATCTCTCTGCGAAGGTATTGGTTGCTTTCCAGTTTAAATTCGACCATTCCTTTCTGAACAGGTCTTTTCTATTCTAAAATAGATTTCTATTTCCCAAAAACCGAAATCCCTCAACGACATAATAGTTCTTCAGCCATTGATTTTTCTCCTTTAACCTTGTGTTCCTTGCCGGTTGGGGTTGGCATTGGGCGTAAATCAGAAATAACTACTTTTAAGGTTTTATTTTTAATCTTCGACCTCCCCTCTTAAATTCATTCTGTACTGCTTTAACCTTTCCCTAAATTATCATTCCTACAATAATTTCTGGCTACTCAATTTCACCTGTAACAATGTATGTGAAAGGTTTAGAGATGTTCTTAATCCTAGCACAGGGAAAGCAACAAACCATCCTAAATCTATGGTCACTGCCATAGAATCTCCTGTTGATGCCCCTGACAGAAGAGTTCACTGTAGGAATAATTCTACTAAATATTGTCAAACGCTGCTGAACATAAGAATCATTCCATGTGTCCAATAACTGGTGGCTCTTCCATTTTACTCAGAGACACAATTCCCTTCAGCAGTTATAAAAACTGAAAATCATTTTGATAGAAGTATAGCCACAAGAGAATTTTGAACTATATTCCTATCTTTTCTGACTGCCATCCATCTATCTGACTGAGTTGCTGGATTTATTTTCTAAATCTACCAGCCATCCTCTTTGTCCCTTAAATGTGACGTTAAAAGCAGGATATCGTTTACTACACATTATGTTACCTTTCATTACCTACAGACAATGGCAAAATATATACTTATACGTTTCAAACATACAAAAACTAAATAAAATCAACCATTTAGCTAATTAAATCACTAAAAATATTCCCCTACAACAAATTCTGAGAGGAAAAATCTTCTCCGGACATGAGCATGTGTAGAACTCTCTGGAATGAAGCGACAACTCCGTTGTATTTTTCTAAAAAAACTGATTAACTTTTCAATACTAAAACATCTATTGCTGTGTAATAAAAGAAACATTTTAAAAAATAAATAGACATTTCTTTTTTCGTAAACCACCTTAAAAAGATATTTTTTAAAAATATTCGTTTGAAAAAACGTCGTTTTTTTGTTTGCTTTTGAATGTTAATAAAACAAAATAGAAAAAATAATGTTACATTAATAAACTATGAAAACTATATCAACTGCAAAAAAAAAACTACATGAAATATTTGACTGCCTACAATCCCAGGAGCAGCTGTAAGATCCAAGCTTCTCTAAGAACATATTTTGGACCTGTTTTTACAAAATGAAGGAAAGTGGGCGTATGTTTTAATAATTTGTTTCCAATTCAAGGTGTCTTACGATATAATTTGATCTCCTGCCGTGAGGCTTTCTATGTAGAATTTAATTGAATCTTTATCTCATCTCTCTAGCTCTTTCAAACGAAATCTGTGTCCATCGTACAGACAGAAAGTTCCTTCAGCTCTGACTGTTGCAGGGAACGACAGAAAGAACATTATCCAGGTCCACGTAAAACACAAATGCTGCAGTGAAAACTGCCTAAACCTAATCCAACATTAATTACGTACAAGCTTTATGAACAAAACATACAGAGGCGTTTAATATAAAAGGGGAATTGAGCTCCATGTCCACAATAAGAAAAAGCCTCAACTGCATTCTGCTGTAAATTCATCGAAATAGAAAAAAAAATACAAGAGAATGGAATTCTCAGTTCTTTTCCTGTGGACTACGTCTGGAAAACACGAAGAAAATCAAGGCTATATAGTGAACTTCATAAAAGATGATGATAAGAATTGGAGGGATGGAGATTGGGGAAATGATAAATAATGTTGTTGATGACACAAAGATGAGATGGTTACTCACAGCCAGAAAGAACTCGTGAGTGTGCAGGAGGGTATAAACCGATTGTTCAGGTGGCCAGATCAATCAGTGATGAAATTTACACTGATAAATGTGATACATTTCAGAAGTAACAAGATAAGAGAGTACTCAAACTGAAGGGAGGCTCGATTTATTTGATTTTACTTTTTACCAAAGAAGGATCAGATGTGCTCCTGATGGAGGTGTTTAACTGCATGGGTAGGAGGTGGGGGCAGGGGTGGGGGTGGCCGTTGTATGTACAGGGTGAAGAGAGAACAACTTTTCCCCTTATTCCAAGGCTCAATAATAAGGAGACACACTGTAACTATAAAGTGAAACTGGTCTCATCATTAATGTGTAAACTGTAGAAAAACCTTCCTATCTCTAAACGTATTTGGTGTTAAAATATTTCAAGATTTATATTGCCTCTCGAAAAATACACTGTTTTTCCATTCAACTCGCCAACGTTCACAAAAACAGGCACGTTTTCCCAACTATGATCCAAAGTCCAATATTTACCAGTTCACTTAACATGCCCAGACCTCTTTAAATTACTTTTATCCTCTTCACATTTTCCTTTTCTAACCATTTCAAAGCTTGTGTTCTGCCATGAAACACTCAACATATTGTTCATAAGACGTAGATAATGGACACTTTCCCACAATGTTGATAATGTAACAATATTTACTCAATATCTAAACTATGAAGTTTCAAAAATGCTGAAGTGTTTTGTTGTACGTCAGCCACTTCTCAGACTGCAGTATCAAATAGTCATTAAATCTAAAAGGACTTGCCAAATCTTTACTTCCGATCTCAATGCCCATTTGTCCTTTTATTATGAAATTGGCATGTTAATTATGGATTGGCTGTCTGGCTGCAACAATGTGATTTGGTTTATTAAGAACTAGGATAGGCCATCTGGTTGCCAGGCCTGCTGTGGCAATTAACAAGGCCTGACTGCGATATTTTCTCCACATTAATGTCATGTTCCCCACACACGGAGCAACCTGCATCTCCCTCTCAACCAAAATCCCACTATTCCTGTTACCTCAGCCACCAACGATAAATAAAATGCAAAGAACTGTAGATGGAGCAACTCAAGAACATAGACTTTAAGACTGGCGGTAGGAAATTCAAGCATGCACTTATCCACACTAAACGCCTTCGACCAGATATAGCAATATGCCTCATTTTCCAAGCCTATAAATATTCATCTGTAAACTCTTTAGCTCCTCATGTAGGTGCTTTACCACCTACTTTTACATCATCTGTGAATTTAGTTACTGCATTCAGTCTCTCCTTCCAGGTCATTTGGGCAGATTGCAAACAAAAATTGAAGTCCGAAAACTGAACGCTGCAGCACCTCAGTAGTTTCACTTCGCCAGATAAGACGATATACCCCAATGCTTTGCTTTCCATTAGTCATTCAATTCTCTATCCAATTCAATACTCTACACTTCAGCCCTGGAATCTAACCTTCTAGATCAGTCCTTTATGCACCATCTTGTCAAATGCCTTCTGAAGTTTTGATGTACAGCAGTTACTGCATCCCAATTATCCACATTGTTGGTTACATTCTTGCTGACACTGGTAAATTGATTTTTGTTTTCCCAAGTGTTCAGTTATTTCCTACTTTATGTTTGTTGAAGAAACTTCCTCACGACAGAAGTTAAACTGATTTGTCTATAACTTGTGATTTGTTTGCCTATCTCCTGTTTTGAATGCTAGTGCCACATTATTAATTTTCCAATACTTTGGCACTGTTCTAGAATCCAGGGATGTTTTGAAAATCGTAACTAACGCATCCAGTACCTCTGCTGTTACCTCCTTTAAATTGATAGAGTTTAGGCCGAGGGCCTGACCTGACTTTCATCCCATCAATGTATTTAATATCTTCTTCCTCATCATTGTATTTCCATCAAGATCCTTTGCAATTGTTGTACATTTTGGGAAGAAATTATCTTCTAGCAGTGAAAATAGGAATGTTGGTTTTGCCTCTGCCACTTCTGAGTTCCCCATTATTACCTTGCCGTCATCCTCTAAAATACCAACATTTCGGTACAGCATTCTTTTCCTTTTTGTCTACTCGGAGAAGTGTTCTTTATCAATTCTTATGATTACTGCTCGTTTTCCTTCGTAGCCATTTTGATTTTGTTTTTAGTAACCATTTGCTGACAATGTAAGCGTTTTTCTTTAATTCATTCACAAGATGATGGCGTCGCTGGGTTAGACAGCACTCATTGTCCGTCCCTTACTAAGCATCAACCAAATTTGTGTGGGTTTGACATCACATGTAGGTCAGACCAGGTAAGGATTGTGGCTTCTGTCCAGAAAGGAAAGTCATAAAACAGATGGGTGTATCCAACAATGAGCAGTGGATTCATTATCATTGATAGACTATTAATCCCTGGTTTATGTTGAATTTATCTTCCACCATCTACCATGGTGACATTTGAAGCCTGTCCCCAGAACATAATACGACCAGGCTATCACCTTCACGTTATTATTGATTTCCTTGTTAAGACATGGATCACTTTTCATCTTTTTACAATTCCTGTTCCACTCAGGATTACACTTCAATTGAGAGGTTTTGATGATCTCCCTAAGTAGTTGCCACTGTTCTTCAACTGTCCTGCACTTTAATGTTTTGCCAAGTCCACTCGAGCCAACCCCTTCCTCAGGGCAGTAAAATTATCATTGTCCAACACTAAACCTCTCATATGTGACTCTGTCTTTCCTGTTTCAATCTGAATGTGAAACCCCAGCATGCTGTGGTCACTCTTTCTAAAATAATACAGTACTACAATATGATTTATCAAGCCTTCTCATTACGCAATACCAAAGCCAGTTCTCTGTTTAGTTAGATTACATTTTACTTAAAAAAGAAATAATCTTTCATACATTTGGTGAATCGCCCTCTGAGCCTCCCCTTGCCAAAATGATTAGTCCAGTAAATATGAATGTTCAAATTACCCATGATTACTGTTGTGCCCTTGTCTCAAGCCATTAATATTTCTTGCTTCACGCTATTCGCTACTTTGAAAGTAGGTTGCTGGGGTGGGAGTTTGTGGGCTGGAAATGCTCCTACCAATGGGTTTCTTTCCATGTGTATTATTTCGAACCAGACTGATTAATCATTATCGTCCTACGTGCTAGTATCATTTCTTAATGCAGCCTTGACATTATCCTTAACCAATATAGACACTCCACCGGCTGTTCCGGCTTGTCTGAATAGAGTCTCCTTGGGCATTTAACACTCCAGTCCTGACCTTCCTGTAATCACATTTCAGTAAGCCCCACAAGGCCATACTGATTTACCTTTATTTGAGCTGTCAGCTCATTCATTTTACTCCAAATACTGCATACGTTTAGTTAAAAGTTTTACCACATATTCAACTCGACCATCTTCATCTTCCTTGTCCCACTTCCAGGTGGCACATGGAGCAATCCCAAGATTACAATCCTGGAGATCCTGCTTTTAAACTCACTCTGAGCTCTCTGAGCTTTTTGCAGGACCTTTCACTCGTCTTACCTATGTCATTGGCTGTTCACTATGCCATGAACATGCTCTGAAACATTCTTGATGCTGGCACTAACCGCCCTTTGTATGAAGAATTCATAGAATCACAGAATCCCTACGATGGGGAAGCAGGCCGTTTCACACAGCATGACCACGATGACCCTCCAAAGAGTAACGTACCCCGACCCATCCGCCTACTCTGTTACTCTGCACTTATCCTTGACTAATGCATCTAACCGGTACATTGCTGAACACTATTGGCGAAAATTAAACATCCAAGACCTATTCCACTAATTTATGTAGAATCTGATTTCTCACAACAGATACTGCCAGAGCTACTGGGCATTTCCAGAAACTTCTGCTTTTGTCACTGATAACGATTGCATATTGATAAGAACATGTGCAACTCAGACTTGAAAAATGCTGAATTTAAACTTTCAGGAGAAAACTAAATATTTGGTTTTTCAATAGTCCCAGTAAAAGTTCATTAAATTACTTCCATCCTGTACATGAAAGTCATGTGCTCACTTTTCAATCCTGAATAAAGGAGATTTTTGCACCTTTTTAATATCAGAAAACTCGGAAATGTTGCACATTTACTTCTTCTTATTGGAATGTGATTGCATATCATTCTTTCATGTCAGTTTAATTATAGCAGATTAATCACAAAACACACACGCACACACAGACAGACACGCAAACAGACACACACACAATGTATTACTTTGTTGAAGAATGCCAGTAACATTGTTAGTAACTGGAATCATAACTGGAAAGAAAGATTTAGCTAAAGGAAGGATGACAGTAAACAGTATTTTTATGTAACAGAATATGTTATTGTGTGAACTTTCTAAGATCATCAAATTTACAGAAAACAAAAGATATTGTTATGAAGGTGTAGAGGTGTATATTGTTCTGAACGGTGTTAAAGTATAAAATTTGACTGTGAAATCAACAGTGATGCTGAGTTGCCATCGAACAAAAACAAATTCAAATTGGGCCAGTCAGTTTAAATTATGCCCAAATGCACTGAAATCCAATCGAGTTTGAAATATAATGTATTTTATGACTTCAAAATCAATGAAATGAACCAATGTTTTGATGTATAAAACCGGTCGTTTTGAATATTTAGGGGGGAAACTGCCAAGGACAGCCACAAAGATAGAATGCTAGCTGAAGAGCTTTATTAAAGGTGCCTGTCTATAAGAGGTTTGTACAGCAGAACATCGAAGCCGTACTAGAGAAAAAACTCTACAGAGCAACATCTACAAAGGAGAATTTAAAAAGCTGACTGGTTTTTAAGTGGGATATATTTTTTGAAAATATTATTCATGGTGTTTTGTTTTATCGGACCAGTATTGTAGTGTGGTAGGTATAAAATAGGTTTAACGAAATGAGTTCTAATTAGTTGTTCATTTTAATATTCTCTGTTGGACTTAACTAACCAAGTTGTTAGATCTACTTTAAATAGTGAGCTCTGTAAAGAGATCTTTGCCTCTCCAAATTTAACAGATTCCAGCATGAGCTGAACTTTAACAGTTTGTGGGCTTTCGTTTGCGATTTGAATAGGTTTAGACAGATACAGTCTGAGATTTTGGCAGAGTTAAATAGGTTTGGGCTGTGAAATACACGCAGTAGGTTTAATTATTTGCACGTTATTGTACGATAGCTTTAAATAAAACGTCGGTGAGACGGTTTGTTAAATTTCAGTGACTTGTGGTTGGTTAAGTTAAAAGTGAGAGAAATGGCTCTTAAAAATGTTAAAGAGGTTCTGGGGTTTGAAGATGATTCCCATATTTGCCGAGAGCGTTTAGAAGGACAGATAAAAGCCAAACTTTCTGAAGTAGCAAAGAACTTAGCTTTGGGTCTAATCAAGAACAAGAGTAAAACAGAAATTGTCAGGAAATTACTGAAACACTAAAGTGCGTCAGAGAAACAGAGAAGTGCAGGGGATTTAGAAAAAAAAACTTAAATTACAATTGAAAAAAATGCAGCTTAAAGATAAACAAAGGGAGAGAGTAAGAGACAGAAGAAAGAGAGAAGGGTCTTAGCTGATCAAACAGAGAAGACAGAGAGAGAAAAAGAGATGGAAATTTCTTAGCTGAGCAAAGAGAGAGAATTCGAACTTGAGAAATTGCGATTTAGTCAGCAAAGTCAAGTTAACACGATGGATATTAAAAGGGGCGTTAGTTATCGATACAACTGTGTCGAAAATTTGCCACGTGTTGATGAGAAAGGTGTTGAAGCCTTCTTTATTTCATTTGAAAATTTGGCTAGGCAGGTGGAGTGGTCCAAGGATCTATGGGTAATGCTTGTTCAGACTAAGTTGGTAGGCAGGGCTAGTGAGGTATTTTCTGCGCTGACAGATGAGGGATCAGAAGATTATGAAGAGGTCAAACAAGCTATTTTAAGTGCTTACGGATTGGTACTGGAAGCATATAGATAGCAGTTCTGAAAATTAAGGAAGGAACCAGGTCAGCCTTATGTTGAGTTCGAAAGAATTAAACATAGACATTTTAATAGATGGCTTTAAAGATAGGTAAGACCTAGGAGGCGCTAAGGGAGATTATTCCGCTGGAGGAGTTTAAAAACTCACTTCCAGAAATGGTAAGAATTTATCTGGAGGAACAGAGAGTTCAGGAATTGAGAAGGGCAGCAGAATTAGCAGATGATTACATGTTGCTGCATAAGACAAGCTTCCAGCCAGAATTTCGTCCTGTGAGGGTTAGAATTTGGGAGAAGGGGAGATGCTACACTATAAAAGAAAGAGTAGAGAATAAGAGATTAGGTTAAAGAAGATGCCCAAGAGAGTGGAAAGGAGTTGAAAGGTCTCAGGTGTTTTCACTGTAATGGAGTGGGACACAGAAAATTACAGTGTCAGTGGTTTCAGAAGGGCACTAGGAAAATGATGTTTTCACTGCCATAAGGAGGGATACGTATGGTCACAGTGCCGATCGTTATGAAAGGCGCTGTGGGAAAAGATTTGATAAAAGAAGCTAAGCCAGTGGCATTAGTGAAAGTTTTAAAGGAGACCCCAACACGAGCTGAGGAGCTGCAGGAAAGTGCACAGCCTAGGCAGGGGCTGGATGTGGATTTATTACCTGATATATATAAAGAATTCAATTCTGTGAGTAACGGTTACTCAGAACTAACAGGGGGAGAAGGCCAAGAAGTTATAATTTTGAGAGATACAGGATCAAACCAGTCTCTAATAGTAAGGGATGAGAAAATTTGATTGATTAATATGCAAATCACAGAATTTATTTCAAGTCAGTCCTGGAAATACCTTCAAGTAAATGAAGTAACACTTGCGGTCAGACAATGTATTCTAAGCGTGAGACCTTGTTTGGACGCTATCTGCATCTTCATCTGGAGTCAGACTGGTTTTATTTACAAAGTGTGGGAGGGAGAGCGTGCATGCGTGCGTGTGACAGAATGGAGCGCGCGTGTGTGCATGTGAGAGAGGGAGAGGGAGAAGGTGTGTGGAGCAGATATGGAGAGTGTGCATCAGTGTATGTCACGGGGAGAGTGAGAGTATGTGCTTGTCCAGGCAAAAACACGGACAGATACAGCACATCCCTTTCCACACACACACACTCACTGCGTGGTTTCAGAGCTTTACTTCTCTGCAGCGTCTGCTCCATTTGTTATTTATGTTACAGACCCAGTAACTACAGTCCCCATGACCCAGAGTTGGGTCAGCAAATCCTAAGATCTCCCTGAATGTCTGAGGCAGCTCACAGCACAACCTCCGGCAAACCATCCCCAGCATCTCCACTAACTTTTCAATAACAGGAGTCAGTCAGAAACCCCTCAGCTCCAAGTTAGGTGCCTGTTCCTTTACAATTAGACTCCAGGATTTTCCTCGTGTTACTGACTGCACGATCAACTGAGAGACAAACAGGTGTTCCGTGAGCAGGCGCATACCAAGATTTCAAACACATGAGTCAAAGCGGCTGGAACACCCCTGTCCATGGAGAACCACATGGGAAACATCGGGAATTGAACAACAGCCCGACACACACAATTTCACTGTTTCTGAGCTTCACAATGACAGCAATCGATACAGGAGGTAGTCAAAAACTAAGGCCAGGGAAAGATACAGAAATAAACAAATAACTTATTAACTGATAACTTGCTGAAAATATGGATAAGGAGATGGGAGATTGGAATAACTGGATAAATGAGAAAACAGTGGGCCAATTCACAAGAATGCAAACAAAGAATAAAAACATTGCCAAATCTGCTGGAATGGTCCATTGCCTCAAATTCTGAATCTGCTTCAGAGAACCAGCCTAGACACCATAAAATGGGGTGGGTAACTGCTAAGATGGAAGGCTGTGCAGGCCGTGCTAGAGGATTACTCCACAAACTGGACTTTCTGCACAACATGGGGAATATTGCAAACCTATTCCAGGACATTTCAACTCTCTACCACCACCCTCTGCCTCCTACCTTTGAGCTAGTTTTGCATCCAAATGACTTTCATATGAACCAACCTTGTTAAACAGATGACCATGCACAAAGTTATTCAACGCCTTACTGAAGTCCATATCGACAATGTACAAAACTCTATCTTAATTAATCTTTTTAATCGCTTCGTCAAAATAATCTCAGTCAAGTCAGTGAGACACAATATTGCTTGCACAAAGTTATGTTGACTATCCCTAATCATTCGGTACCTTTCAAAATACCTGAAAATCCGATGATTCATAATCCCTTCCAACAACTTACCCACCACCGATGTCAGGGTCACTAGCTTTTCCTTATTACCCTTCTCAATCCTTTAAGTAGTGGCACCAAGATACCCAACCTCCAGTCATCCAGAACTTTACCTGTGGCCATTAATGTTAGCAAGAGGCCCAGCAATCACTCCCATAGCTTCCCACAGAGTGCTAGCGTACATCCAATAAAAGACAGGACATTTTCCTCCCTTTGTATGTTTTAAGACCTCCAGCAGCTCTTCTGTAATGCAGACACTTTCCTACATATCACTACTTATTTCCCAAGTTCTCTTGCTTCCATATCCTCCTGCACGGTAAGTACTGATACAAAATATTCGTCCAGTATCTCCCCCATTTCCTATGGTCCTGCACATGGGCAGTCTTGCTGATCTTTAAGGATGTCCTATTCTCTCCACAGTTACTCTTTTGTCCTTGATATAATTGTAGAAAGTCTTTGGATTCTCCTTAACTCTATTTGCCAAAGTTATCACATGTCCCCTTTTTATGCTCCCAATTTACCTCTTAACTATACTCTTGTTGCCTTCAGATTCTTCTTGTGATTCACTAAAAATCAGGAATTAAGAGGCTGATGATGACCATTCCGATTGTTGGAAAAATCCATCTCGTTCACTGATATGCTTTAAGGAAACAAACTGCCATTCTTATCTGGCCTGGCCTACAAGTGACTCCAGACTCACAGCAATGTGGTTGACTGCTAATTGCCCTCTGGGAAATTAGGGATTGGTAATAGATGCTTGCCTAGCCAGGGACGCCCTCATCGTATGAATGAATTAAGAAAAATAACTCAATTCCTGCTGTCAATACCTGACGTATGCTTCCCTTTTTCGGTGACCAGAACCTCAATTTCTCCAATCCTCAGCATTCCTTACACGTACCAGCGTTACCCTTCACCCTAACAGGGACAAAATGTCTCTGTTCTCCTGACATCTCATTTTTGAAGGCTTCTCACTTCTCAACTAACCCCCCTTCTCTTCGGATATCTGTCCCAATCGACTTTGGAAAATTCTTAGTTAATATCATCAAAATTGGTTTTCAACAATTTAGAACTTTAAATTTTAGACCTGCTTCATCCCTTTCCATTTCTATTTTAAAACTGATAGAATTATGATGACTTGCCATAAAGTGCTCCCCAACTGATATTTCAACCACCCCCACACCACTGCCTTATTTCCCAAGGATAAGGTGACGTTTAGCTCCTTCTCTGTGATGGAGTGCGTTGGTCAAGCAGCTGCAGGGTTGTCACTGGAATTGGGGTCAGCATAGTGTTCGACTCATTGGGTTGAACCAAACAATAATTTGTTTCAGTTGCATTTTCATTGAGTGTGACAGAGGGATTGTCTGCACGAGGCTGAGCTAGTTTCCTGTTGCTATCTTATTGGACTCACCTCATTAGCTACACACCCCATCCCATGGTGTCCCTCTCCTTCAATACCAGCCCGATTCTCTCACCCACCAAGGTTGGAGATACTCACCATCACCCGCATGCCCTTTGGTATTTCGTGATCTTTGGCACTGGTGCCATCTTTAAAAGTCCAATAGGCACATGGCTGAGCTTTCCCGTGTTAGAGCTGTCTTGCACAATTTACTCTGAGCATGGCAGATAAGGGGCAATTACACCACGGTTTGTCGACAGGGGCACGGAGGTCCTGGTGGATTGCCTAGTACAGAGGGGGACCATTCTCCTACCAGAGGAGGCCCCACCGCCAGACCCAGCGATCATGGTCTGGCTCACCACACAGCATGCAGCACCTTCCCCTCTCTCTCTCTCTCTCACTCTCTTTATCCTCTACTATAGCTCCTTCACTATTAGAACAGTATGGATACAACAGTGTTGACTGACTCCCTCTGGACACGTCACCAACTCCCACCACCCCCCCACCCCCCACTTACACCGTCACCTATTCCAGGAGAAACAGCTCGGAATAGGATTGAAAGAGCGAAGAGGTGGAGTGCCCGAAATCCATCTCCGCAACCCCAACCCCACACCTCCCCCACGCCGAATTTACCTGTGTATCTGCATTTGACTCTGTGAGTATCCATACATGAGTGCAGGTCTGACACTGTCTGCGATGTTTAAAATGACACAATCTCTCCCTCAACAGGCCTCAGCACCCTACTGCGCAGAGGGTGATAACCTTCGAAGATTCAGTCTGGGTGGGAGAGAGGGCAGCATCTCACATCATCATCCAAACTGACAGCAACATCAACACATACACCTCCCCCCAAAACCACCCCACCCCACCCCAACACACACACAAAATGCAGGTAGGTGGAGGGTTGCAAATATACTTGGGCCTGTCAGAATGGAAATGCTCACCCCTGAGTGAACCATTTTGTCAGGGGATGAGGTGAATTTATTTCTCATTCTGTGACTTTCAATGCTTAAAAATTACGTGAGAAAGTATTGACAAGTCCAGAAAAAGGCCCAGTGGTGTTGGTAATGACGCAGAAACAACATCACTTAGTATCAGACAAAGCTGTTCTGTGCTTCCAAAGATATTATTTGAAAAATCAAACGGCCATGCAATTTGAGAGATTCACAGCAAAGGATTTATTTTCTTCTCAGAGTTAAAAACTGTGCCACTGATGTAGTGGGGCGGGGAGGCCAGCAGGGGCAGTTATTGTAAGAATGTAATCATAAAATTTAGTCGTTTGCACTGGTGTCTCATGTTGCCATGCACCCAGGCTCGATTCCACCCTCAGACGACAGTCTGTGTGGAGTTTCACATTCTCACCATGTTTGCCTGGGTTTCCACCAGGTGCTCTGGTTTCCACCCACAGTCCAACGATGTGGATATTAGGTGAATTGGCCAAGATAAATTGTCCATAGTGCTCATGGATGTATCGGTTAGGGGCACTAATCAGGGATAAACACAGGATGGTTTGGAAATGGGTCTGGGTGTGTTACTCATTACTCATTTGATCTTGTGGTGCATGGGATTGTCTTTCCACGAGGCCAGTGGAGACTGAATTGGCTAAATTGGCAGATTTAGGAGAGTTAATGGGAATGTGGACAGGTTTGAGGGGCTGGGCGGTTGATACCTGTTTCTGATTGTCGACTCCTTATATATCAAAAGAGTGGTGATTGGTTTGAGGGGAACACATTTTTAGAATAAGGGCATTCCCATTTCTGACTGAGACAGGGATGTTTGTTTCTTTTTCGGGTTGTGTGATCTGTGGTGTTTTCGTTCCCAAGGAGCAGTGAAACTGGGTTACTGAAAACACTCAAGGTTGAGTTCCATAGATCTTTGATGAACAAGATAACCATGTTTATTAGGAACAGACAGGAAAGTGATGTTTAGTTACAATCACATCAACAATGCATATTCTGAATGGTGCAGCAGGTGCGAGGGGCTGAATGGCCAGCTGTTGCTCCTAACCCATATGATGTTCTCTAAAGCACTCCATAATGTTACAGGGGTAAAGAAAGATCTCATTCAGCCAGTCAGCATCACGATAATGAGACAGGAGGAGACCATTCTGCCCTCGAAGGAGTTATGCAGGAATAGATTGAAGTCATGCAGCCCGCTAAGTACATTACACAATGTAAGATGAGGCCATCCAACCTTTCCAGCTTTCTGCCCTGCAAGACGGGAAACCTGGTTAACTATCTGGGAATAAACATTCGGGATAGATGCTTATTTTCAGGTTGCAAAGTTGTAACTTGGTGGAGTGTCTCAGGGATCAGAGTGAGATGATCAACTATTTACAGTCTATACCAATGACTTGGATGAGAGGACTGATTGGCTTGGAGCTCAATTAGCTCATTCATCAAGATAGTCATTTAACTGAACATGGAGACTCTGCAATGGGATACAGAGAGAGGACGTTAGTGAGCAAATATTTGGCAGAAAACAGTATAATGTGGGTTAAGGGAAGTCAGTGTTGTGTTGAAAAGATAAAATAACAGTAACATACTTAAATGGAGAAACATCGATGAGCTCATTGGTACAGAGGGATTTGGACGGCCTGGTACGTGAGCCACATAAAGCTAGTCAGCAGATTCAGCAAGTGATTAGGAAAGTGCAGCGAATGATGCTGTTTCATGCAAAGGCTACCGGGTATAATCATCGGGATGTTTTACTGCATGTGTACAAGACAATGCTGAGACTATATCGGATATATTGTGTGTAGTAATGAAACACTATACTGAAAGAAAAATATGCTATTCTTTTAGAAGCTTTTTACAGATGTTTCACTTTACTCTTTGCGAGAATGAAGGCCCGATGGAATCATAGTGTCATACAGCACAGAAACAGACCCTTCAGTCCAGCTCATCTGCACCGACTAGATATTCCAATCTGATGGAGTACCATTAGCCAACATTAGACCCATGGTGCTAAAAACCCTTCTTATTCATACACCATTCATTGTCTCTTAAATGTTGTTATTGTACCAGCCTCCACCACTTACGCTACCAGCTCATTCCATACACACATTACCCACTGCATAAAAATGTTACCCTTCAGGTATCTTTATAATCTTGCTTTTCCCTCCTTAAATCTGTACCCTCTGGTTTGGACTCCTCCGGCTTTGGGAAATAACCTTGGCTGTTCCCCGCCTCCATGCCCGTCATAGCCTTTACAAGGTCAGAGCACTTCACGCCTGAGAATGAGACATGTTCATATTGAACCATATAACCCGTGAGGAGAGTTTATTGGGGCGTAGCTAATGGATGAGAGAATAAAACTAAGGATTCAGTTTTAGAAAACAACATACTCATTTTAATACAGGTACTATGAAGACATAAATTTATTGTACAAAAATTATGCACACACATATAAACATGCCTTCAAATTATAAACTACAAATGATTTCAAAATGGAGCAGATAACAGGGATGGAATCATGCAATCAGGGGAATGCTTAACCAGACCTGATATAAACCAGGTTGGTGTTCGGGTCACATTAATGTATGTTTCCAATCAGAGAGGGAGAAAATATAACCTGTCGGAGAAGCAAACAGCCATAGTTCCATCTCTACGTGTACTTCTCTACAGCGACATATGAGAGCTGAAAACCAATTAGCCATCTTTAGCACTCTTTGAGGGTTCCTGCTGAGGCTTCATTGGGATCTCTCCACTGACTGTAGCAAAGGGATTTCAGCCAAATCAAATTGTTCCAGGAGAAATTCCAGTGCTAGCAGCTTCTGTGAGATAGAATAACTTCAGGGGCAGATTAACAATTGAAACATTTTCAGTTTTGCTTTTCTCGTGAAATTAACTGTTATTTGGACAAAGCTCTTCGGAACGTTTTGCTCCTACGACCTGGTGCACAGAAACCGAGGTGACCATTCAGCCCCTGAATGCAGTCAGACATGATTTGGTGTGTATTGGAAAACGTTCTGTTGAGTTTCAGTATTTTCCTGTTCTGCCTTCAGACGTGTGTGTGTGTGTGTGTGTGTGTGTGTGTGTGTGTGTGTGTGTGTGTGTGTGTGTGTGTGTGTGTTTCTATGTCTCAGATTTATAGAAAATACATGTTGATTAACATACTGTCGATGTCCAAATTGTATCTCATTTCTGTATCCATTTATGTAATTCGAGAAAAGATGCTTTGGCTTTAGACTAGATTTTTAAAAAAAATTGAGGAAACTTACCTGACTTGTTCCTAACGCTCATCATGACCCAGTCTGAGACACATATCTTTTGCAATATCACACACTTCATTACATGGATAATTTGTCGTGACATCTGGAGGAATGGGTCTAGAAACAGAAACAATGACTCTCTAACCTTGGTAGGAACAGGGATAAGGAGGAATTCTCAAAAGGCTATTTGAGTGGGGACTCTCTGCCCCACAGGTTTGTGGTACCATTTTTGCATTTACTCAAAGATGTTTTAGTTAAATATTTGACGGGAAAGTAACTCAAAGATAATGATCTGCAGTTGGGAACGTGGCACTGGGACCGCAATCTGATCAGTCACAATCTTAGTTCCTGGTGGGGCAGGGACCCACACCTGTTTCTCAGATCTATTTTGCCCCATCCCATTCAGCCCCTCAATCTGCTACTCAAGAGCAGTTGGAGACCACTTGCTCCTACTACCTGGTGCACAGAAACCGAGGTGACCATTCAGCCCCTGAATACAGTCAGAATGATTTGGTGTTGATTGGAAAACGTTCTTCCAAAAAGAGTGGGTGTTACTGTAAAACAGTCCCTTCTTCTCTCTTTACAGAAGTTTCTTGGTTCCATTTATTGGTCATGGTGTAGACCTAGATATAAAGTGAATAATTCCCCCATACTGGACCCAGATATGATCACAAAATCCAATCGTGCCGACGGTCACTCCCCTCTGTGAGAAGGAAACGCACCACACACATTCAGCGCGACCTTTTGACATCAACGAAATATATGAACACCAGGAAAGAATGACTGGCATTGATAACAAGGCAGTATTTGACAGATGATGGTATCAGGGTACCTGAAGAAAATGGAACTTTGACCTCCCTCATATAATTAAGGAAAAGGCAGGAAAAAGGGATGCTATTGATCCATCGTGCCTGCACCAGCTCCGAAAAGAGTTATCCAGCAGGCTCAATTCTACAACCCTATCTCTATATCCCTCTAAATTCATCACTCATCTGGTCCAGCAGCTTACCAACATTCAACTCAATAAGTTTTTTCCAGTACTTCAATTTTACTAATTTTACATTTTCTGAAGTTCCCCACTTTTTCAGTCACCCTGTTCTCTAATATTTCCAAAAGATTTTCTTTTGCTTCTTTTGTTTGACAGAATCAATGTGTTCATCTCACTGGACAGATATGACCTTTGTCACCTCGTAAATGCGTGAGAGGATGGAACTCTGGCATAATGGATAATGCTCCCATTCCTGCCTGGCAAGTTCCTGAACCAAAATTGTTGATGAGAATTTTGAGTACAGTCCTCTCCCTGGTGTGAGACTGCACAGCTCTGTGACCTCCTCATTGTTGAAATGAACTGGCTTCACTCTTTGAACCTGGGAAAGGTATCCCATTGGGAAATATTTGTGCAAATCTCAGAAAGGATAGTGCAGTGCCCTGCTCCACCCTATGCAGTCTCCGAAGACCCAGAAACACTGTAAGATCTATCCCCGTACCTTGCACAGAATAGGAAAACCAGGTTCTCTGGTCTCCCTGAATGAATGCAGCAGCTGACAACACAAATCCAAGAAAACCATCCAGAGAACCTATACTGACTTTCTAATGTCAGGTGCAAGTCAATACTAACATATATGACACACCCATTCAATGCATAAAATGCCTCCATCTCCTCTGTTTCCATTCCTGGCTGATAAACTGTTACATTTCTGTGCCGTCCCTGAAATATGAACAGTTCTGGTCTCCATGGAAATAGTTGACACTGTAACTGCACAATTTTCTTTACCTCAGTCACGATAACAGCAACACCGCCACTGATGGTGGAGATGCTGGGGAGGTGATGGTCTAGCGGTATTTTCTCCACACTATAAATTCTGAGATTTCCACAAATATTCCCCAACGGTAATGACACAAATCCGGACTTCAATCCCGCCACAGCAGATGGTGGGAGTTCAATTCAATAAAATATTTGGAATTAACATTCTAATGAAATATTGATGGTTGTAAAAACTAAGAACATCTGGCTCAATAGTGTCCTTCAGGGAAGGAAATTTGCTATCTTCACTGGTCTGGCCTACATGTGATTCCAGACCTTCAGTAGTGGTAGACTCTCCAATGCCCTTTGAACTGGCCAAGTCAGCCAGTCAGTTATAACTCTACAAGGTCTCAAAGAAGTGTAACCAGATCGACTGAAGCACTGCCAGTCTACAGCACGTCGAAGTGCAGTGGTTCAGAAAGGCAGTTCCCCAGCACCTTCTCAAAGGCAACTCGGGGAAAGAGTAATAAGTGCTGGCCCAGTCACCAACACCCATGTCCCATTAATGAAGAAAAGAAAATGACCACACTGAGGATGGAGAGATAGATGGGACAGAACTCACTTGAAACAATGGCTTGGATATATACCAACATGGGCATGATACTCAGAAATATAGGAAAAGGTGAACAATAAATGAAAATGTTCTCACAATTTATTTCCATACAAGCTGATTATCCACAGTCCCGTTGTTTATTTTTTTCTACGTCCCTATTTCTGCACATATTCAACGCAATCCTCCAACACACATTACAGTATTTCCCAGCTGCTTCCACATCTGATGCATGGTGAGTGGACTCAAAATGATAACTGTGATTTTCTCTCGACAAAGGCTACCAAACTTGCTTCGTTTCCCCAGCACTCTGTTTTTTTGTTGTTGTTGTTTCAGCATCTCAGTATTTTACTTTGTTTGATTTAATCTTTATTTTTTGTTATTTTATGGGACATTGGCCCATCGAGTCCACACTGACCCTCTGCAGAGCATACACCCAGAACCACCTCATACACCATTCCTGCATTTCCCATGGTTAACCCGCACCCTACCCTGTCCCTGCGTCTCCAATTCCTATCACATCCAGCAGCACATGGCGGATAATTTAGCATGGTCCATCTACTGAACCTGTGTGCATTGTGGGAGGCCACTGAACCTGTTAGAGGTGTACTAGAGCATTAGAGGAACGAGCAGAGTGAATAGTCAGCAGCTGGTCCCCTTCGCCAAAGGGTTAAAAATAAAGGAGAACACGTTTAAATTGAAAGGCAAGACACTAACAAAGGATTTGTTGAATCTGTTTTGAATCTGGACGATGGTTTGTGTCTCGTATGCATTGCCTGAGAGGGTGGATAAGGAAGGAAAGCTCACAAACTTTATAAAGCACTTGTATCAGCATTGGATGGTGCAGACTCGATGGGCCTTGTCTTTATTACATGATTTCTTGTGGTGGCAGCCATGAAAGCTCTGATGTATTCTGAAGCAGCAACCAAAGAGACTTGTTGGTTTGTTCCATCGAACTGTGCTCAGTAAGCGGCGAGATTACAAACCAGCAACATCCCATGTGGTATCAGTGCTTACTCCAACTAGGACAGTCCAGACGTCTCTGAAAACATCCATGTTAATTCACATGCTCAGTGCAAGAATTGTCCAATGATGGCATCAGCATTATTTCAGCTATTTGACCCTATTATTTTAAGGACACCCATAACATAGAAACAGGCTTCGCTTCATTATTATATAGACTTCTCGTGTAAGATTGCTATTTCTCTGAAGAATACTAAATTTCTTATGACATATTGACAAAGAGTTCGTTTTCCAGCGAGCTTCTCATCACATATGGCGGCTTGTGTAACACTCCATCCACCAGCAGTAATATTTACTCACTGTTAAACCAACACATGAGATGCGCACCTGGCACTCCCTCTCAATAGCCACGTGGATGGACTAACCCCAACTGGACTGGAACGTCTCAAGGGCAATTAATTCTGGTCTAGCTCTATTAAAATCCCAAAATGAACTAAAAAGACAATTCGATTTTACAACAATTATTAAACAATGAGGACATCTTATTGATCCGATGAGTTCATCGCTGTCGATGAAGTTATGTGATCTATTTCTATGAAACCATATCGTGCATGTACTGAAAGAACAAAAACTCAGGTAACAGACACTGACCCGAAACTATAAATACTTTAGTTTGGTGTTTTCTGGCTGTCATAGATGTATTGGGCTGATAGGCCTGTTTGTATGCTATATGGGTGTATTACTTTAATTGTTGGAAACAGAGAATGAAGTCTCACTATTTCCATAGGTTGTGGGCATCAAATAGTGAGTAATACAATCTGCAAGGGCACACAGGATTTGAAGCTATATCATTCTCCCTTCATTATCAAATTGTTAAGAACCCTGTTTCTTTCTTTGTAACATTCCTGTTAGTGTTCCTGTATCACAAGAACCCCTGGGGTTTATCACCATATTCTGAATAGAAATTAAACACAGGCAACAGAATGATGGCCTTGGTAATGAAGCACACCTCACAAGAACAACTGAAAGGAATCTACTGTATTAAAGTCATTCATTCCACATAATCTGATTCTAAAGCAGTTTCAAGCGTGGCTTTCCCTTTGTACTATGCTCTTCACCTCGCAACAACATTATGAATCTTTCCTGAGTGCTTTTGAGTTCAGTTTAAAAGTCACATATGGAAAGCTGTGCCCAATAATCTGAAAGGAAAAGTCTTCATGTTCATGACAATCGTGTTATAATTTTTTTTCAGTATCTAAAGACAACAGAAATGTAGAAACTAGCATCGAGTAAGGAATAAAAACAGCTCCGACATGCAATAAGGTGGTGGATGATCTGATTGTGACCACAATCACACATTCCTTCTTTGCCCTTACAATGTTAGTGCGTCATTCTTAGTCAAGAATCTGCCTGCCTCTGCCTTAAAAATATTCAATAACTTATTCGCCATTGCTATCTGGGAAGAGAATTCCACAAAGACACAACACAATGAGATGATTACATCAAATCATTATCTTCTTAACAGAGATATTCTTTAGTTTTATAATCCATCCACTCATAGGAATCTCTCACACAAGCTGAAATATTGTTTCAGAATTCAGCTTGAAATACAACTTGGAATATTCTGGGATTAAACAAGATCATATGTTGTTCGCCTAAAGCCCAGAAGATCCAGGTCCAGTCAATTCAAGATTTCCTCCATAAATAAATGCCAGGACTCAGCTGAGTAAATCTTCTATGGATATCATTTCATATCATTGTGGTCATCTCTCTCTCGATGTTGTTAGACCACTACCTTGTAGATCTGTAGGAAATTGTCCGTATTTTTAAATGTATTCTGTTTCATAAAGTATCAACATTTATCTTACCTCCCTAAAAAATTGATGAATCCGTTAAATTTTTATTTTGTAACCCAGGTGCCTGGTTCAGCAGTGCCTAAAGCAAATCTCTCCACTGAAATAATACACTAAGTTTTCATTCAACCCGCCAATAACTTTGAGCACAGACACATTTTTCCTACTATGTTCCATACACCATTACTTGCCTGTTCACTTGTTCCAACCTATATCTCTTTATCGAGTCGTGCCCTCTTCCTATCTTCCTTCTCTTACAGTTTAAACAGTTTGTATTCTTTCCTAATGGCAGCACGGTGGCACAGTGGTTAGCACTGCTGTCTCACAGCGCCAGGGACCTGGGTTCAATTCCCGCCTCAGGTGACTGACTGTGTGGAGTTTGCACGTTCTCCCCGTGTCTGCGTGGGTTTCCTCCGGGTGCTCCGGTTTCCTCCCACAGTCCAAAGATGTGTGGGTCAGGTGAATTGGCCATGCTAAATTGCCAGTAGTGTTCGGTAAGGGGTATATGTAGGAGTGTGGGTGGGTTGCGCTTCGGCGGGTCGGTGTGGACTTGTTGGGCCGAAGGGCCTGTTTCCAGGATGGATGGAGACATTAATGGTGATATTTCACAGATCATTGGAATCAGAGAGGGGAGCAAAAGACAGGAAAATTATGAACGTGACACCATGTTTGTTTTTTCATGAAAAGAAGATTTTTGAAATTTTTTACAAAATTACAAAAATAGTACAAACTAGTGTATTCTGCTTTACATTATAATAACAACCCCAATGTAGAAATTAAAACAAATTACTAATCCATTCTCCAAATTAGCAAACCATAAAATACGATATCCTACTTTACTAAAATTAAACAAAAGGAGAAAAGAAAATAAATAAGTAAATAAATAATTAAATACATATGTTGTAAAAATTATATTAAGTCATAACAGAACCCATATTGATACAGGATTCCTCCTTCCAGGAGCCCCCGATCCAACCTGAACCATCCCCACGACTAAGCAAAGGCCCTTAACAATATGGCTGATATATCTCTGTCAATGTAGTTCAAAACTGTGCAATGTTCTATAAAATGATTCCGTCTTTTGGTTCACCATATTTGAAGTCTTCACCCTTAGGGTGAAGACATCTCCACACATCTACTAGCTCCAACTCCCTACTCAGATCCGCCAATTGCCTAGATTTCAAAGATACGCCTGCAGAGATCTTAGGTATTCTGTCCACCCCTGGGTTGATTATACAATTACAATCTCCCACTATAATCGTGTGGTGCACCCCGAGAGCCATCAACTTGGAGAACGTTTCCAGCACAAATTTAAAAGGGTGCGTCGGGGTGGGGGTGTGTGTGGTGCAATACAGATTCAAAATCCCATATTCTTCTCCATATATTAAGGTTTTAACCATTATATACCATCCAGACACATCTTCTATTGGCTGAGCATTTGGAAGGGAAATTTCGTCTGATTAAGAATGGTTACTCCCCAACTTTTTGAGCTTAAAGATGAAAAGAACACCTGGCCAAATCCACCCTTTTTCAGCCTCGAATGCTCCTTATCAAGTTAATGCTTCTCCTGTAGAAAGGCTGCATCCACCCTTTCTTTTTTAAGACTTGATAATATCTTGTTCCTTTTGATTGGGGAGTAGCTCTCCTTGACATTTCCGTGCACCAACTAAACGAATGGCTAGCCATGATCGTCCAAGCAAGCCCGAGGCCCCGCAAGAAGAATAACCCCACCAAAAGACATTGACTTTAAACCAAAAACGATTCATACGTGAAAACACTCTTTAAGCAGCGAAATTAAAACAACTGAGAACTACTCCTAAAAACAAATGGCATAAAACATATTTAAAAGGAGATGTTCCCCCTTGTTCACAAGGGGCACTACTAGCTTCCAATAATCCCGCCACAACATTTCCCAGTCAGAACCATGTACTCGGCCCGGGCATTACAAAGTAGAGTAAATAAATTCCAATACCTTATGAGACAGAGGTTTAAAGTGTGAGAGCTAACCCACCTCCCCACGCCCCACCGCCCCCCAACCACACCATCTTCACCTCATCAAATGCCTTCCTCTTTCAGACCACGTTATCCTGGAGCCACTGTTATATTATGACATGGGGATCCTTCCCCAGCACTCGAGGACTCGAGCAGCATCTGTTTTTCCCTCTACTGTTGAAGTTGAATTAGGACTGGACGGGGGCGCTGGTCCGACCCGGGCCGGCGCACAGCAACCCGGTGGTCCCGTTCAACCCGCACCCGGCCCAGCTCTGACTCCAGTTTCAGCAGCTGTGGGAGCCATTGCTTCAGGAAAGCAAAACGCTGGCCTTCCTCCTCCCGTTCGGGAAGGCCCAGTAACCGCATATTTTTCCGATGACCTCGACTTTCGAGGTCGTCAATATGTTCCTCTAAGTTCGGGACTCGATGTTCCTGAGCCCAGAGCTGACCCATGGATAACTCAGCAGTGTTCTCGGAGGCCGTGGTCCATTCCTCTGCATCTCAGACACGCAGCCGAGTTTCTCGTTCTCTCCATCACGTTTCCGCAGCATGACCGAGACTGAGTCTCTTCAATGGACTCATCAATCTTTTCTCGGAATGTAACAAGCTCCGAGATCAGGCTCGCCTCTGCAGGTGAGTCCCCCGCAGCGGCCGCAACGTCTGCCTTGCTGCGAAGTAGGGGGAGGTGGGGTGGTTGTGAACAGCGAGAGCCTTTACCTTTGGTCATTTTAAAAAGCGTCAGATTATAAAGTTTGATGTAGAATGGCCAAGGCTGCTGGGCAAAATCAATTTTAAACAATTTAACAGGTGAGGTGAGGGTGGGTACCCCACTTTGCCTGAGTCTTGGGCAGAGCTCTGCAGACTCATACCTACTTGGTCGTCGCCATCTTGGATCTCGCTGACACTCTGTTTCAAAGGGGAATAAGGCCAAAGGCTGAAAATTACGAACTGATTAGTCTAACCCCAGTCATGGGTATGTTCCTCGAATCCATTGTGAAGGATGAGATTTCTGAATAATTGCCAGTATGGTTTCGTCAAGGGGAGGTCATGCTAAAGAATCTCTTAGGATGTAATAAGCAGGTTAGACCAAGGAGAGCTAATGGATGTTATCTATATGCACTTCAAGAAGGACGTTGACAAGGTGCTTCACAGGAGGATGCTGAGTAAGATAAGGCCCCATGGTGTCAGAGACAAGATACTAGTGTGTACAGAAGCTTGACTGTCAGGCAGAACGTAGAGAGTGGGAATAAAAGGGTCCTTCTCTGGATAGCAGCCGATGACAACTGGTGTTCCGCAAGGGAACCAAAACTTTTTACTTTGTACATGAACAATCTAGATGAAGGAACTGAGGGCACTCCGGCGAGACATTTAGATGATGCAAAGGTGGGTAGTGGGACAGGTATCATTGAGGAGGCAGGGAGGCTGCAGAAAGATTTAAAGATGGTAGGAGAGTGGGCAAAGAAGTGTCAGATGGAATACAACCAGAGAAAGTGCGCGGTGATGCACTTTAGTAGGAAGAAGAGAGGCATGGACTATTTTATACCTGGGGAGAAAATTCAGAAGCCTGACGTACAAAGAGTGTTGCGAGTTCCAGTCCAGGATTGTCTCAAGGTAATCGTGCAAGTCGAGTCAGTAGTTAGGAAGGTGGTGTATCTGCCGCACAATGCGTTTGAAATCTTATATTAATCAAAAGAATTGAATCAACTCTTACAAACAATAATATTTGTTTATTAAACACAATTAATATTAGAACAATAAAACTAATTATAACATAATGCAAAACACTACAAATTATCTTATGGTTTAACATAACTTTGGATGATCACATACCACCCCACGAGAAGTTGACCGGATTCCAGGTGGTGAAGTCTTCTTGTTCTTCTGATAGTCTTGGAGGTGTCTTCTCTTTCAGTGGTTATTGTCGAATTACCACTCTCTGAGGGGTTTTACGGTGATTCTTATCCTTCCGAGTCTTCACACCTTTTGGGAGAGTGTGGAGGATCTGCCAATGAAATGATCAGGTTCATTTACTCTGATCAATCAGACTCAACCAGGTGCTGTCACATTGATGGTCCAAGGGCGACATTTCATTATCCCATTCAGGTTCAACTTCTGTTGCTTCAGGTTTCTTTGCAACCTTTTGTGGGGAGCTGCAGCATGTCTGGATTCTGCAGCATGTGGATGAGCACAGAGACTTTGGTGAAGGTTGGGTTCTACTTCCCAGCATGCTTTAATGGTTGTTCATTTTTATAACTCCATGGTAAATTTATTATTGTCCATCGTAAGATTATTATTTCAGGTAGTTAATCTGGTCAGAAAGGCAAATACAGTGATGGCATTTATTTTGAGAAGACTTGAATATTACACCAGCGATGGATTTCTGAGGCTCTATCAAAGTCTGGTCAGTCCACATTTGGTGTATTGTTTAAAATCTGATTGAAGATTTGTAGCTCGGGTGTCCGTTGTTGTGGTTCTGCTCGCCGAGCTGGAAGTTTTTGCTGCAAACGTTTTGTTCCCTGGCTAGGGAACATCATCAGTGCTGTTGGAGCCTCGTGTGAAGCGCTGCTTTGATGTTTCTTCCGGTATTTATATTGGTTTGTTCTTGCCGCTTCCGGGTGTCAGTTTCAGCTGCAGTGATTTGTATGTGGGGTCCAGGTCGATGTGTCTGTTGATGGATGTTCTTGCCGTTTCCGGGTGTCAGTTTCAGCTGTAGTGGTTTGTATATGGTGTCCAGGTCAATGTGTCTGTTGGTGGAGTTTGGGGATGAATGCCATATGGCATTCATCCCCAAACTCCACCAACAGACACATTGACCTGGACACCATATACAAACCACTACAGCTGAAACTGACACCCGGAAACGGCAAGAACATCCATCAACAGACACATCGGCCTGGACCCCACATACAAATCACTGCAGCTGAAACTGACACCCGGAAGCAGCAAGAACAAACCAATATAAATACCGGAAGAAACATCAAAGCAGCGCTTCACACGAGGCTCCAACAGCACTGATGATGTTCCCTAGCCAGGGAACGAAACGTTTGCAGCAAAAACTTCCAGCTCGGCGAGCAGAACCACAACACTGGTGTATTGTGTACCGTTTTCGGCCCCATAACTCTGGAAGGATGTACCGCGCTGGAGCATGTTCAGAGGGGCTTCATAAGAATGGTCCTCGGAATTAAAAGCTTAACATATGAGGTCTCTGGGACTATACTCGCTCGAGTTTATCAGCATGAAGGTGGATCTAATTGAAGCATACAGAATACTGGTTGCCTGGTCAGAGTAGATGTTGCGAAGATGCTTCCACTGTTAGGAGGGAAAGGACTTAAGGACATAGCCTGGGAGTCAAGAGAAAATCTTTAGAACGGAGTTAAGGAGAAAAGTCTCCAGCCTGAGAGTGGTGAATCTATGGTAAAATGGCCGTTCCCTTCTCTAAAGGACGTTAGTGAACCAGGTGAGTTCTTCTTGGCAATCGATTCATAACCACCATCGGTCACTTAATTCCAGATTTGAATTTAAGCTCCGCCATTTGCTGTGGAAGGACTTGAACCCAGGTCACTCGAACATTATCTGGGTTTAACACATAAGAATTTAGTGATAACACCACGAGGCCACTTACTTGCCCAATCCTCCATAGTGTGACTGACATGTGCCGAATGATATGCACTGGGATTTGCCTTCATGATATCCTTGATTTCCTTATCAAGGTGTGGATGATTTTTGTTCATAATGAATTCGTGTTCGGTCTTTAGCATCTCCCTAATTGTTTGACAAATGTCTTCAGTTGTCCTGCCTTTGACTGTTCTTTCTCTCTAACACCTCCCCCCCAGCAACCCACACCCCTCCCCCACATCACCACAACCAATTACTTCCTTAGGCCAGTATAATTATCATTGACTAACACTAAATCTCTCATGTAAGATTCAGTCTTGATTCTTTCAATCTGAATGTGAAACTCCAGCATGTTGTGGTCACTCTTTCCAAGGCAAGGCTCATCCACCAATCCTTCCTTGTATCAAATCAAAATTAGATTAGATGCCCTATAGTATGGAAACATGCCCTTTGGCCCAACAAGTCCACACCGACCCTCCAAAGAGTAGAGCACCCAGACCCATATCCCTCTGAGTAATGTACCTAACACTATGAGCAATTTAGCATGGCCACTTCAACTGACTTGCACGTCTTTGGACTGTGGGGGGAAACCCATGCAGTCAGGGAGGGGAATGTGCAAACTACACGCAGACAGTCCCTCGTGGCGGAATCGAACCTGTGACCCTGGTGTTGTGCTAACCACTGAGCCACCGTGCCGCCCCATTGTCTGGTTGTTTCCATGACGTCCTACTCTCAGAAATAATCTCTCATACACTCTATAAATCTTTATTCAAGGATATCACTGTCCAGTTGATTAATTGAGACTATTTGCATGTCCAGACCACCCATAGTTACTGTTGTTCCCTTGTTACAAACCCTCACACTTTTCTACCTCAGAAGTACTTTGGGGGGAGAGTGGCTGAAAATTACTCTTCCCAAGAGGTTTCTTCTCTTGCTTTTTATTTGCACTGAGACGGCTTTCAAATATTTTTTGGCACAAGATACTTTGAAAAGGTCTGAGTTCCCACTCGCACAAACAAATGTTTATTTTCTTTTCACTAGCTACATTTCACAGTAAATATTGAGGATTTAAGAGAGCTAAAAGTGGTCATGAGATATCGTTAGCAAACAGGGTTGAGGAAAATCCCAAAGACCTCTTTTCATATATAAGGATCAAGAGGGTAACTAGAGAAATGATTGGCCCACACAAGGACAAAGGAAGAAAGTTATGCATGAAGTCAGAGAAAATGGTAAGATTCTTAGCGAGTACTTTACATCTGTATTCACCAAGGAGAGGGATGTGACGGATGTTGAGGTTAGAGATGCATCTGTGAGTACTCTGGGTCAAGTAGACATAAAGAGGGAGGAATTTTTGGATACTCTGAAAGGTATTAAGGTAGACAAGTTCCCAAGTCCGGATGGGATCAACCACAGGTTATTGAGGGATATGAGTGTGGAAATAACTGGAGCTTTAACATATGTCTTTGCAGGATAAGTGAACATGGGTGAGGTCCCAGAGGAGTGGACAATTGCTCATATTGTCCCCTTGTTTAAGAAGGATAGCGGGGATAATCCAGGTAATTGTAGACCGGCGAGCCTGACATCAGTGGTAGGGAAGCGGCTGGAGAAGATACTGAGGGACTTGAGTAAGGCGTTTTATTAGGTTCCCCATGGTCTGCTGATGGAGAAGTTGAAGTCGCATGGGGTCCAGAGTGTTCTATCTAGATGGATAGAGAATTGGCTGAGGGAACAGAAGACAGCGAGTAATAGTGGAAGGGGATTTCTCAAAATGGAAACCTACGACCAGTGGTGTGCAGCAGCGATCTGTGCTGGGACCACTGTTGTTTGTGATAATTGTCAATGATTTGGAAGAAGGTATCTGTTGCCTGATTAGCAAGTTTGCCAAGATTGTTGGAGTAGCAGATAGTGAAGGGGACTGTCAGAGAATGCAGCATAATATAGATACATTGGAGAGATGGGCACAGAAATGGCAGGTGGAGTTCAGTCTCCGCAAATGCGAGGTCATGCATTTTGAAATATTCAGTTCACGAGTGAACTATACAGTAAACGGAAATTTCCTGGGGAAAATTGACATACAGCGAGATCTGGGTGTTCGGGTCCATTGTTTTCTGAAGATGCCAACACAGGTCAGTAAAGTGGTTAAGGTGGCATATGGCATGCTTTCCTTCATTGGATCAGGTGTTGAGTACAGTTGCATAGGACTTTGGTTTGGCCGCATTTGCAATACTGCATATAGTTCCCACTGCATATAGGTCACCACATTAACAAAAGGATGTGGATGCTTTGAACAGGGTACAGAGAAGGTTCACCAGGGTGTTGCCTGGGATGGACGTTGCAGGTTATGAAGAAATATTGAGTTAATTATGATTATTTTCATTACCAAGACAAAGGTTGAGGTCTACAACATCAAGACAGATATACACAGGGTGGATAGCAAGAAGCTTTTTCCCCAGATTGTGGAACTCAATTACTCGGGGTCATGAGTTTAAAGTGAGAGGGGAAAGGTTTAGGGCAGATGTATGTTGGAAGTTCTTGACACTTAGGGCGGTAGCAGCCTGGAACACGTGGCCAGCGAAGGTGGTTGGAGCAGGAACGATAGCGTTATCTAAGATGTATTTAGACAGAAACATGAATGGGCAGGGAGCATAGGGATACAGGCCCTAAGGAAATAGATAGCATTTTTAGAAAATAGGAGGATCTGGATCAGCACAGGCTAGGAGGGCCGAAGGGTCTGTTCTTCTGTTGGAGTATTCTTTATTCTTTATCAATCATTCTAAAAATAGCAAGTTTTCAACTTATTGTCTGCTACAATTTAATAATATAAATGCTTTATTTATTTGATAGTGCATGGTAAATTATTGTCATTTCTAAATTACAGTCACAGGATCAAAGAGATGTATAGCATGGAAAAAAACCCTTCGGTTCAACTTTTCCATGCTGACCAGATATCCCAACCCAATGTAGTCCCACCTGCCCGCACTCAGCCCATATCCACTTTCTATTCATACACCCATCCAGAACCCATTTAAATGTTGCAATTGTACTAACCTCCACCACTTCCTCTGGCAGTTCATTCCACGCATGTACAACCCTGTGAGTGAAAAAAATGCCCCTTACATATCTTTTATATTTTTCCCTTCCCAACTGAAAGCTATGCCCTCTAGTTCTGGACTTCACCACGCCAGGGAAAAGACCTTTTCTCTTTACCCCATCTATGCCCCTCATGATTTTATAAACCTCTTTGAGGTCACCCCTCAGTCTCCAACGTTCCAGTGAAAACAGCCCCAGCTTTTTCAACCTCCAGCTATAGCTCAAACCCTCCAACCTTGGCAACATCCTTGTAAATCTTTTCTGAACCCTGTCAAGTTTCATCTGATTTAATAGGTCCTGTGGATGTTTCCACCTTTATGCATTTCAAGACATCCAGCACTTCTTCCTCTGTTATATGGACATTTTCCAAGATGTCACCAACTATTTCTCCCATGTCCTTTTCCTGAGTAAACACTGGTACAAAATACTCGCTTAGTAACTCTCCCATCTCCTGCGGCTCCACACAAAGTCACCTTGCTGATCTCTGAGGGCTCTATTCTCTCCTTGTTCACTCTTTTGTTCCCAATGTATTTGTAAAATCCTTTTGGTTTCTCCTTAACTCTATTTTCCAAAGCTATCTCATGTTCCCGTTTTGCCTTCCTGATTTCCCTATTTAATATACTCCTCTTGTCTTTATATTCTTCTAAGGATTCACTCGATCTATCCTGACTGTACCTGTCGTTATTGAAAGTGTACTGGCCGACATTAAAAGTGGATTCCAAAAAGGTGAATTCAGGTACAGTGCTACTGGACCTCAGAATTACATGTAGCACTCAGAGAGACAGTGGCCTGGTGCTGAATCTGTGAAGAGAGTTTCCAACCTGTGTCAGGGCAGTCATGGAAACATTCCTTCACAGAGAACCATTTGGAAACCACCTTGAGCATTAGGAAGCTGGCCAACAGGCTATCACTGCTCGCAGTGTAGGTACAAATTCTGTCTAAATTAGATACCAATTACTGACCAGGAACCATGCCTTACAAATTCACCCTCAGTCACAGCCTAGCCAAGGGAGCAGATGTATGGACATGGAGTGTCAGAATCACATCGCAAAAGTTACTTATGGTGATGACAACTGGCATGTTACCCAGACTACATACATTTGCACCCTGGACCAGACACTGGGTGAAAACGTTCACAATTGACAGTGTATTGCAGCATTTTGTGTCTCAAAGTGAACCCTCAGAAACTATATCCAATAAATGTACTTTCGCATTCAAAAGTATCAAAATAAAATTACGCATGTCTGTGGATGGTCAGATACTAATTGATAGGTCACCCAGCAGAATATATCTGAAGAAACCAGGAGCAAACCGCAAGCCAAAAATTGTTTTAATAACTGAACTTGGTGGATTTTGACTGGTCTAGATAACCACACATAATGTGCTGACACTTATGTGAACGCAACAATTACATCAAAACTGGAAGTCTTGGTCTAACGCACCTCCCCACCTTCCTGACCTCATACACCTCACTCTCTGACACACTCCATTCCTCACTTCCTCACACATCTCACTCCCTCACACATTCACCAACTGATGAGAATCCACAAGCTGAGTGAAACTTGAAACATTGAATGGTACAGCACAGTGCAGGCACTTTAGCCCTCAATGTTTTGCCAGCATTTTATCCTACTCTAAGATCAGACTAACCTACATAATCTTCAATGCACTAACTTTTGTGTGCCTATCAAAGAATCTTCTTACATATCCCTAATGTATCTGACTCTACTACCACCGCTGAAGGAAAGCACTAGTTGCTCAACTTTTCTTTGTGAGACACGACCTCCAGTCCAGACAGCACCCTGGTAAATCTCCTCTTCACACACTCTAAGGCTTCCCCTTGTTTCCTATAATGAGGCAACTTAAACTGAACACAATATTCCAAGTGTGGTTGAACCACAGCTTCAGAGAGCGAAGAAATAACCTTGCTGCACTTAAACTCAATCTCCCTGAAAATGAAAGACAACACCTTATTCATTCTGAATAACCCTATCAACTTGGCTAGCAACTTTGAGAGATCTATGGACAATGACCCCAAGATCCCTCTGTCACTCCACACCTCCAAGAATTCTGCCTTTAACCTTGTATTCTTTATGTAAATGCAATCTTCCAAAATAAATTGCTTCACACTTTTTAAGTTTGAACTTTATCTGCCACTTATCAGCCCAGCGCTGCATGCTGTCAATATCCTGATGCAACCTACAATAGGCCGCCATACTATCCACAGCCCCACCAACCTCTTGTTCACCACATCTACTAGTCTACCTTCATGAACGTGTTCTTTTTACATCTTCAAATAATTCAATAAGATTTTTGAGAGATGACCTGCTCCTCACAAAGCCATGCTGACTATCTCTAATCAAACTATCATTTTCTAAATAATTGTAAATATACTCTCTCAAAAACGTCTGCAATACTTTGCCCACTACTGATGTAGGACTGTGTTCCGTCATTCTCAGAGTTATCCTTATTCCCTTTCCTGAACAAGGGAATGACATTTGTCACCCTCCAATCATCTGGCTGCCACTGCTCCAGTGGACAGTGAGGATGCAAAGATCATTGCCAAAGGCACGCAAATCTCTCCCGCCACTTCCTGGAGTAAGCTAGGGTAACCCCATCTGGCCCAGGGGATTTCTCTATCCTTATGTTTGTAATTCATTTCATCAATCAGTATGAACTTCCCTTCAACTTCTCTACACCATGTCCAACCAACTTATTGGCTCATTTCCATATCAGTGCAACATACAGTGCTGCCGTCCTGAGTAAGTACAGTTCACAACATTCTGCGAGTCATGGAATGAAAAAAATAAAGGAATGCAACAATGTCTTCCAGATGAAGAGTTTATGACCGATACATCGACTCTCCTGCTCCTCGGATGCTACCTGACCTGCTGTGCTTTTCCTGCACCACACTTTTTGATTCTGATCTCCATTAACTGCAGTCCTCACTTTCTCCATTACTGAGGGCTGTCCCCTCTGTACACTGAGTGGGGAATTCACCATCAGAAACTCGTTGTTTGTGGAGCTGACTGCTCAATTCTGGAACGTTGCACTTGAATACATTTTATTAAAAAAAAAGAGATTACAATTCCACAGATATTCATTCAGTGCCAGAGTTAGAGTTGTGTTCATGGTTTGAGCAGCTTGATAACGAACATGAAATGACTGAAGAACTCCGAGGTACAGGGTATTCCAGGTATTATATTCCAGCTTACGTTAATGCTGGGAGTATTATAAAATAGGCTGAAGATGTGATAAGGGAATGAGTTGACATGTGGAGTTGTGACATTTTTACCATCACAGAGACCTGTTTGAGGGAGGTCAGGGCTAACAACTCAATACTCTGTTGTATTGGAACTGTAGGCAGGACAGGGCAGGGTGTTAAAGAGCATGTGGCGTTGCATTATTAATTAACAAGTCAGTTACTGCTGAAAGGAAGGGTCTTCAAATGAAGCTTTGTGGGTCGAGGTTTGAATCAAAATGATGACACACAAATTGCTTTTTAAAGCACATTTTAGCTTACAGTGTGGAAACTGGCCCTTCCGCCCAACAGATCCACACAGACCCTCCGAAGGACAACATTAATATTGACAAGTCGCCAGGCCCGGATCAGATTTGTCCTCGGCTGCTTTGGTAAATGAGAAACGTAATTGCTTCACTGGTTGCGAAGATCTTTGCATCCTCGCTCCCCAGTGGAGTCGTACCTGCGGACTGGAGAGAGGCAAATATAATTCCGCTTTTCAAGAAAGGAAATAGGGGAATCCCCAGCAATTACAGTCCAGTAAGTCTCACATCTGTCGTCTGCAAGGTGTTAGGAACGATTCTGAGGGATAGGATGTATGACCATCTGGAAGAGAATGGCTTGATTGAATGCAGTCAACATGGCTTTGTGAGGGGCAGGTAATGATGAGGGTAGAGCTGTGGATGTGTTGTACAATGACTTCAGCAAGGCATTTGATAAGTTTCCCCATAGTAGGCTCACTGAGAAGATCAGGAGGAATGGGAGACCGGGGAACTTAGCTGTCTGGATACAGAATTGGCTGGCCTACAGAAGACAGCGAGTGGTAATAGAAAGGAAAATATTCTGCCTGGAAGTCATGGTGAGTGGTGTTCCACAGGGCTCTGTCCTTGGGCCTCTAATGTTTGTAATTTTTATTAATGACTTGGATGAGCTTATTAATAAAATTGAAGGATTGATCAGCACGTTTGCAGACGACACAACGTTTGGAGGTGTCGTTGACGGAAGAGAAGTATTGTAGCTGCAGTGGGATATTGACAGGATGCAGAGATGGTCTGAGAGGTGGCAGATGGAGTTCAACCTGGATAAATGCGAGGTGATGCATTTTGGAAGGTCGAATTTGAAAGCTGAGTACAGGATTAAGGATAGGATTCTTGGCAATGTGGAGGAACAGATGGATCTTGGTGTGCAGATACATAGATCCCTTAAAATGGCCACCCAAGTCGAAAGGGTTGTTAGCATATGGTGTTTGCCTTTCATTAACAGGGGGATTGAGTTTAAGAGTCGTGAGATCTTGTTGCAGCTCTATAAACCTTTGTTTAGACTGCACTTGGAACACTGCGTCCAGTACTGGTCGCCTTATTATATGAAAGATGTGGATGTTTTGGAGAGGGTTCAGAGGAGGTTTACTAGGATGCTGCCTGCACTAGAGGGCTTATCTTTTGAAGAGAGGTTGATTGAGGTCGGACATTTTTCATTGGAGAAAAGAAGGAGGTGCGGGGACCTAATTGAGATATGCAACATAATGACAGATATAGATAGAGTTGAAAGACATAGACTATTTCCCTGGGCAGAAATGGCTAACACAAGGCGTCATAGTTTTAAGCAGGTTGTAGGAAAGCATAAAGAGGATGTCAGAGGCGGGATCTTTACACAGAGAGTTGTGAGAGCATGGAATGCGTTGCCAGCAGCAGTTGTGGAAACGAGGCCATTGGGGACATTTAAGAGACTGCTGGACATGCATATGGTCACATAAATTTGAGGGTGCGTACATGAGGATCAATGGTCGGCACAACATGGTGGGCTGAATGGCCTGTTCTGTGCTGTACTGTTTTATGTTCTATGTTCTATGTTTTATTTTCAAAGTCCTTGCACTTAATAATAACTTTGTCTTGGGTGTGGAAATGAGACCCATCATTTCAATGCTCCATAATGTGAGTTGTGCACTGTTGTCGTCATATTTATATAAAAATTAACGCAATAAAGAGGGGGATGGGGTGTTGGGTTGTGTCTATTGGACAATCTAAAAGTTGGTAATGCGAAAGGATGTCGGACATTCAGTAAAAAGATGTTGCTGTTAATGGTTATAACAATGCTGCAAACATTTACACAGAGATTTCCAGTTCAAGTCACACACAAGAATGTTGGGCTGGGCTGCTGCAGGCCATCAATGGAGCTGCACAATTCTGTTTAGATAGCGACATTGCGGAGATAACACACAGTGGATGTGGTTTATGAGGGGTTTAATGCAAGATGCCATGTGCTGCAGGAACCCTTCACCTTTACAACACATTCTTTCAGGATTGGTTTCAAGGTACAGAATTACAGATTTTAGGTTGAATACCAGAAGGGATAAACTTTCAAGACACGGTTGTTTACAGGTCATTGTTACAAATATTGAAGTGCATTTGGACCAGCGCCATGTGCTAGTCCATTGATCAGTCTGCGCCAAACCCATCTCCCTGTTGTTCAGGTATGTCCCTAGCCAGTCTATTGTGAGGGGGTTTGTGAGAGTAACTGCCCAGCTCCAGTTTGGAAGCTCCCTGGACAGATTTTGGAGATGGCCAGTGTTTTGGAGGTCGCGGTGAGAGCCAGGAAATCTGTGTCTGAAAATAGTTTTTTTTTCTCAATGTCATTTCCAACAGCTTTGCTGCCTGCAAGATGGTGTGTTCACTGAACTGAGCATGAATCGGCTGTTTACTACAGTCACTGAATTGTGTAATAGTTAGGTGTGCGCTCTGGTAATTCAATTATTGTTCACTTCAATTGCTTTCAAGTGAAAACCAATGATCTGGTTTATTTTAAATTATGTAAGAAACACAGTGATATTAACTCTTCTTTATACAGAATGTAAAAGTGACCTGTTGTATATTTCCCACAGACTAATCAAGCAGCAATCAGATATTGTCTGGAAAGCAAGATTATGTGAACAGGACTATGTCCCAGGCAACATCAGCACCCTCTCTGGGAGGTTCTGTCCCACAGAAAGGACACAGCCAGGCAGAGGGGAACAGCTCCTTAGCATATAGTCAATAGAGGGCGGCATGGCGGCTCAGTGGTTAGCACCACTGTCTCACAGCACCATAGCCCCAGATTTGATTCCAGCCTTAGGCAACTGTCTTTGTGGAGTTTGCACATTCTCCCTGTGTCTGCGTGGGTTTCCTCCCACAGTCCAAAGATGTGCAGTTCTGGTGAATTGGCCATGGTAGTGGGTTGCTCTTCGGAGAGTTGATGTAGACTGATTGGGCCGAAGGTTTATAGAGCTGCAACAAGATCTCACGACTCTTAAACTCAATCCCCCTGTTAATGAAAGGCAAAACACCATATGCTAACAACCCTTTCGACTTGGGTGGCCATTTTAAGGGATCTATGTATCTGCACACCAAGATCCATCTGTTCCTCCACATTGCCAAGAATCCTATCCTTAATCCTGTACTCAGCTTTCAAATTCGACCTTCCAAAATGCATCACCTCGCATTTATCCAGGTTGAACTCCATCTGCCACCTCTCAGACCATTTCTGCATCCTGTCAATATCCCACTGCAGCTACAATACTTCTCTTCCGTTCTCCTCCAAACGTTGTGTCGTCTGCAAACGTGCTGGATGCTGTGGTGCTGGATCCTGTGGTGGGTAGACTGCTCTGTGGCAGGTTATGGGGAGCCAATAAAAGGGAACCATATAATTGACCCCATCATCACCAATCAGCCTGCTGCAGATATACGCTTCCATGTCCTATATCGGTAAGAATGGTCACTGCACAGTCTTTATGGGGAGCAAGGGCTAACTTCACATTTTGCAGACCCTCCTCACCATGACATGTACTGAATGGTACAGACTATTAACAGATTAAGCAACTAATGATGATGCATCCATGAGCTACAATGGCCCATCGGCAGCAGCAGAATCATATTCTGTACAACTCATGGAGTCTGCAACTTTCTGGACCGACGCAACTCCCACTGTACATGAACAATCACAACCCGACATACCTCCCTCTGTACCGTAATCATCATGGCCCGACAAACCTCCCCCTGGACAGTAACCATCACAGCCTGACATACCTCCCACTGTACAGTAATCATCATGGCCCCACATACCTCCCACTGTACAGTAACTATCACGGCCTGACATACCTCCCATTGTACAGTAATCAACAAGGCCCAACAAAACTCCCACTGTACAGTAACAATCACGGCCCGACATACCTCCCACTGTAAAGTAACCATCACAGCCCGACATACCTCCCACTGTACAGTAACCATCACAGCCCGACATAGCCCCCAGTGCACAGTAACCATGACTGCCCGACATACCTCCCACTGTACAGTAACCATCACAGCCCGACATACCTCCCACTGTACAGTAACCATCACAGCCCGACATAGCCCCCAGTGCACAGTAACCATGACTGCCCGACAGACCTCCTACTGTACAGTAACCATCACAGCCAGACATACCTCCACTGTATAGTAACCATCACGGCCCGACATACCTCCACTGTATAGTAACCATCACGGCCCGACATATCTCCCACAGCACAATAACCATCAAGAGCTCAGTGCTTACCACTGCTGCCTCACAGCACCAAGGTCCTAGGTTCAATTCCGGCCTTGGGTGTCTGTCTGTGTGGAATGTGTACATTCCCCCCGTGTCTGCGTTAGTTTCCTCCGGGTGCTCCGGTTTCCTCCCACATTCCGAAGATGCGCATGTCAGGTGAATTAGCCATACTAATTTGCCCAGTGTTCGGTGCATTAGTCAAGTTTAAGTAAAGGGCAGGGCAATGGGGTCTGGTTGGGTTACTCTTCTGAGGGTTGATGTGGACTTTTTGGGATGAAGGGCCTGTTTCCACACAGTAGGAAATCTAATCTAACCTCCAAGGTTCAAGTCAGGAATGTGATGGAATAATCACTTGTCTGAATGTGTGCAGCTCCAACAGTATTCTAGCATTGTCTTAATAGCAACAGGCAACACATTTGTGTGGGGAATATCCTGTCTCACAAACTTGATTGATTGTTTTGAGGAGTGGACAAAATTGATTGATGAGGGCATGAGGTTGGACGTTGGCCGTTTGGACCTTAGGAAGGCCTTTGATATGGTTCCTTATGGCAGGGTCATACAGAAGGTGAAGTGAAATGGGATCAGCGGTCAGTTACTAAGATGGATAGAGAACTGCTTGATCAAAGAAGAAAGAGTCGTGGTGGAACAGTGTTTTTGTGACTGGAGATCTGTAAATAGATTGGCAGAGTTGTAGATTGTGGGAATCATTGCCAGAGAATACAGCAGGATGTAGGTCAGCTGCAGACTTGGACAGAGAAAACACAGATGTAACTTTATCTGGACAGTTGCAACGTGATGCGTTTTAGAAGGTCTAATGTAGGAGATAAATATAAATTGGATGGAAAAACTACTGGCCGCATCGACATCCAAAGGGATCTTGGTGTACAGCTGCACTGTTCCAGGAAAGTGGCAACATGGGTGGACAGGGTGATCAAGAAGACTGACGGCAAACTTGCAGACATGCATCAGAGCATGCAGTATGAAAATTAGCAGGTCATATTGCAGCTGTAGAGAAACCTAGTTCGGGCCCATTTAGAATATTGTGTACATGACTGGTTGCCACACCGGCAGAATGACTTGGAAGTGTTAGAGAGGGTATGGAAATGTTGTACCAGGATGTTGCCTTGTTTGGAGGGTATTAGCAAGAAGGAGAAATAGAACAAACATAGTTTGTGTGCACCTGGGCATCATTGGCTATGGGGCTACCTGATAGATATTTACAAAATTATCAGAGGCATAATTAGAAGGACAGTTAGAAGCTTTTTTTTTCCAAAGTCGAAATATCAATTACTCATGACCGTGGGTTTTAGGTAAAAGGGAAAAAGTTCAGGAGATATGATCGGCAATGTTTTTTGTGGTTTTTCAGACAGAACATGCAAGTGCCTGCAATGCACTGATATAGGAGAAGGAGCTAACATAGCAAGGTTTAAGAGGGATCTTGGCACAAATATGAGTGAGCAGGGAACAGAATGACGTAGAGGGTGTCGGAGCAAAAACTTTCGTTTTAACTTTAAAACGGCATCATTTGTCAGTGCGGGCTTGCTGGGATGAAGGGTCTGTTCCTCTGCTGGACTGTTCTTTAAAACAGGATTTGAGTGCAGGAGTGGCAAGATGTTGCCGGAATGATGACTGATGATCAACAGCCACATTCATTGGATCTCTTCTCATCAACTTGCAACTTCATACCCTCCCTCCCACAGCAGGAAACTCAATATGGAGAATTGGACGTGAAAGTCAGAGCTGGTAACTGGTGACTCCATCTCGCCCCTCGCTCCTACAGCACTCTATCTTGGACATCCGCGTCTTGAGGGACACTGCACAGACAGAAGCTGCATGTACTCCACACCCACCTATGCTGGCATCTGTCACGTACCAGCCTCATCATGCCATCCCAGCACATCTCCGACCCATTGACAGTACACTTTTGTACTTCAATGCTGTAGCTCAGGGTGCACTGAAAACTCTCAGTGCAATGCTGCTGCAAGGACACCGTGCTCAGGGACACACACCCAGCTCATGGACTATTCCTCTGGCTTCTCACTCCATGTTGCTACACCCTCAATACTGCTGGAAGGACACTGTGCTCAGGGACACACACCAAGTTCATAGACTGTCCCTCTGGTCTGCTCACTCCGTGTTTCTAAACCCTCAATACTGCTGCAAGGACACTGTGCTCAGGGGCACACACCAAGCTCATAGACTGTCCCTCTGGGCTGCTCACTCGGTGTTTGTGCGCACTCACTTTGAACTGACTTGAATGCTCACAGAGTTATTGCCTTGCCTTATCCTGCGCTCAGCAATGCTTCCCCTCAACCAGAGCTACCAGGCTCACCCGCCTGGTGTATTGTCTTCGTGTTGTAGTTCTGTTCGCTGAGCTGGGAACTTGAGTTGCAGACGTTTCGTCTCCTGCCTAGGTGACATCCTCAGTGCTTGCGAGCCTCCTGTGAAGCGCTTCTGTGATGTTTCCTCCGGCATTTATAGTGACTTGTATCTGCCGCTTCCGGTTGTCAGTTCCAGCTGTCCGCTGCAGTGGTCAGTATATTTGGTCCATGTCGATGTGCTTATTGATTGAATCTGTGGATGAATGCCATGCCTCTAGGAATTCCCGGGCTGTTCTCTGTTTGGCTTGTCCTATAATAGTAGTGTTGTCCCAGTTGAACTCATGTCCCTTTTCATCTGAGTGTGTGGCTACTAAGGATAGTTGGTCATGTCGTTTCCTGGCTAGTTGATGTTCATGGATGCAGACCGTTACCTGTCTTCCTGTTTGTCCTATGTAGTGTTTTGTGCAGTCCTTGCACGGAATGTTGTACACTACATTGGTTTTGCTCATGCTGGGTATCGTTCCTTCGTCCTGGTGAGTTGTCGTAGAGTGGCTGTGGTTTGTGTGCTGTTATGAGTCCGAGTGATCGCAATTGTCAGGCTGTCAGTTCAGAAATGTTTTTGATGTATGGTAGTGTGGCTCGTCCTTTGGGTTGTGGCATGTCCTCATTCCGTTGTCTTTCCCTTAGGCATCTGCTGATGAAATTGCAGGGATATCCATTTTTGGCGAATACATTGTATAGGTGTTCTTCGTCCTCTTTTTGCAGTTCTGGTGTACTGCAGTGTTTTGTGGCCGTTTTGAACAGTGTCTTGATGCAACTTCTTTTGTGTGTGTTGGGGTGGTTGCTTTCGTCGTTTAGGACTTGGTCTGTGTGTGTGTTTTTCCTGTATACCTTTGTAGTGAATTCTCCGTTCGGTGTACTCTGTACCATCACATCTAGGAATGGGAGTTGGTTGTCCTTTTCTTCCTCTCTTGTGAATAGGATTCCTGTGAGTGCGGCGTTGATAATCCGGTATGTATTCTCGGACGCACACAACAGACTACACAATTACAGACAAGAAATTGAGGGCCAAAAATCTTTAATTTTAAAACCCACCAGTCAGGAATGGACCCGGGCCATAGAACAGGGCGTCACCATAGGACAGAACAGAACCACACACCGCAAAAAAAGGCACTAAAAGAAAAAAAAATGGCCAAACTAACACACAACAGAGAGGACACCACAAAGCACTCCTGGGTTAGAAATCTCTCCCAAAGACAGCTCACAGAGACCTAAAGAACAATACTGGCCAAGGGTCTCAACTACAACCACAGGGACACCAAGACAGTAGACTTCTTAGCAGCACAAGAATGCACACCCAGAAACAATGGATTGACAGAAGAAACAAAATAAACAGTGAGACACAGTATCTTACCCTTGATAACAAGGAAAATACAAACACATAACCTCAACAACAAGGCGATGGAAGCAGTAAAAGCTCTAAGAAACGATAAGAACATAATCATACTATCAGCAGATAAAGGCAGAATTACGGTCGTCCTGGACAAAGCAAGTACATCCAAAAAGCGCAACAGCTACTTTCAGATACCAACACCTACCAAAAGCGGGAGTTCTACCCCACCTCACAGCTCACCAATAGGATAAACAACACACTGAGGAACCTACAAAAAAAACGGACAGATAACCAAGCTTCACCTACAGAGAATGAAATCTGAAAGCAACAACACTGCCAGATTCTATGGACTATCTAAAGTGCACAAACCAGACATCACACTCAGACCCATAGAATCACTATCAGGGACACCATTCCACAAACTGTCTAAAGAATTACAGCTGAAACTGAAACACTTGATCAGCGGATCCAGACACTCTATACAGTCAACACAACATTCTTGGACATTATCAGAGATATACACATAGACAAGGAAGAAACTATGGTCTCATTCGACGTTACGGCACTGTTCATTTCTATCGACAAAACCCGAGCCAGGGAAACAACAGCCAACCTGCTGAACATTCACAACAGACAACAAGATGAGGAACCTATCAACAAAGACGGCACACTCAAGCTACTGGACCTGTGCCTCACAACCCACTTCACATTCAACAACCAAATATATGAACAAATCAGCGTCACACTCATGGGCTCATCCATCTCTGGAATCATAGCAGAAGCGGTAATGCAAAGATTAGAACAAACAGTCTTACCGCAATGTCAATCAAACCTCTGGGTCAGATATGTGGATGACACCTTTGTAATCATTAAAAACACACCAGATCATCAACGCGACACACACAGGAATCCGATTCACTAGAGAGGAAGAAAAGGACAACCAACTCCCATTCCTAGTCGTGATGGTACAGAGAACACCGAACGGAGAATTCACTACAAAGGTATACAGGAAAATAACACACGCACACAGACCAAGTCCTAAACGATGAAAGCAACCACCTCGACACACACAAAAGAAGTTGCATCAAGACACTGTTCAAAAAGGCCACAACGCACTGCAGTACACCAGAACTGCAAAAAGAGGAAGAAGAACACCTATGCAATGTATTCGCCAAAAACGGATACCCACGCAATTTCATCAACAGATGCCTAAGGGAAAGACAACGGAAAGTGGACATGCCACAACCTAAAGGACTATCATGCATCAAGAATACTTCTGACCTGACAGCCAGACTACTGCAACCACTAGGACTCATAACAGCACATGAACCAACAGCCACTCTCAGACAACAGCTCACCTGGACGAAGGACCCGATACCCAGCATGAGCAAAACCAACGTTGTGTACAAAATTCCATGCAAGGATTGCACAAAACACTACATAGGATAAACTGGAAGACAGAAGATCCGCAGCCATGAACACCAACTAACCAGGAAATGACATGACCAGCTATCCTTAGTAGCCACACACTTAGCTGACAAGCAACAGGAGTTCGACTGGGACAACACTACTATTATAGGACAAGCCAAACAGAAAACAGCCAGGGAATTCCTATAAGCATGGCATTCATCCACAGATTCAATCAATAAGCACATCGACCTGTACAGAATTTACCGGCCACTGCAGCGGACAGCTGGAACTGACAACTGGAAGCGGCAGATACAAGTCACTATAAATGCAGGAGGAAACATCACAGAAGCACTTTACAGGAGGCTCGGAAGCACTGAAGATGTCACCTAGACAGGGGACGAAACGTCTGCAACACAAATTCCCAGCTCGGCGCACAGAACCACAACAGGGAAGAGCTGCTATCAGGCAAATCCACATTTTGTATTTGGGAACTGCATGTTAAATCCTGACAGCAAAATCATCTGGTGAACGTCATCCCGACTGCTCGAATTTCAATCTATTTTGTTTGGACAGATATTTCAAGGCCGCTGCATATCAGACAACAGGAAGAGATAAAGGATGATTCTTCACTGTGTCCTTTGCCGGACCAGCTTGTCTCTCATGGCACCGAAGTCTTTATCGTGGGTCAGAGAGCTTGAAAATTAATCGAGCACTGAAGGAGTCCATTTAGATCATTGCAGACCGACGAGCTCTCCAACATCACAACTCGAAAACAGAGAGAACAGAGTGTGTGTGTCTGTGTGTGTGAGTGAGAGAGAGAAAAAATAACAGAGGAAAAGGGAGTGAAGGGAGAGAAAAGGAATGGAGAGAAAACAGAGTGACAGAGTAAGTGAGAACAAGGGGTGTCAGATGAGTGTGAAGTTAGATCAGAAGACAGCATGAAGAGAAATACACAGAAATTATATTTTGAAACTCCCACGGATGCAAGCCCTTTGTCTGGTGCCGTACCCAGTGAGCACAATGCTATCATCCCAGATCATTTATCCCCAATAATATCACTGAGTCGGGATGCTGACGGCTGATCAGGATCCAAAAGAACAATAGATTGGTTCCAGGGAGAAGGTGAATTAATTTAAATATTCTGGGCTAACAGGAACTTGTAGTCCCTCTAGACACTGTGTGAGAGACAGGGCGAGAGAATCTCAGTGAGGGGGATCACTGACAGGAGGGAAATCAACATTTCAGCTGTGGGTCAAATAATGACCGATAAAGTTTGAACACCTCATCCATGGTTTTGGAATTCACGTTTCAATTCATGTAGTTCCACATCGTAAGTGCATTTTGACAAACTTGTCTCCTTGTATATTGATGTTTTTGTATGTACAGAAAAGCTTGTTTTTCGTCCCTGTATTTTGTGTTGAATAAACACATTTTATTACTGAGGAAGAAAGGACCTTTTCCGATGGGACAGTTTTCGTCTGAACCGTGCTGGGTCCAGAGTCCGAGTGAATCCTAACTAAGGCTGTAGACAGAGCTTTAAACTGATTAAGAGTGTGTGTGAGTGCCGGGTGGGGGTGCAGTTATAGAGTTTAATTAGAAGAGAGGAGGTAATGGTACAGAGCTCAGGAGAGGTTATTAAAATCTCCAGCACAGATGCAAATAGGACAGAGAGTATGGAAAGTGTAAGCAATCAAACTTCAAGCACACTGGAAAAACAAACGACAATGAGTAGAGGGACCGTTAGTACAAAATTGAAGGGGTTCTGTCTGAATGCATGCAGTATAAGGAATAGGGGAAATGAGCTTGTGGCACAGATTGAATTTGGTAGTTATGACATAATGGGCATCACAGAGAAGTGGCTGCAAGGGGTCAGGATATTCAAGAACATATATCCTACATATATAAGGTAGATGGAAGAAGGAGTGGATTTCCATTATTAATAAGAAATGAAATTAAATCAATAGTAAGAATTAAAGGAAGGTCAGATGGTGCAGAATTTGCATGGGTCGATTTTGAGGAACCACAAAGGAAAGACAATCACAGTTGGAGACTTGCACAGGCCTCCAAAGAGTAGTCAGGAGCAGGGGTACAAGATGCATCAGGAGATAGTAAAGATCTGTAGGAAAGGCAAAGTTATAGTGAACATAGGGGGATTTCAATATGCAACCAGGGCTGACAAGGGAAGTCAAGGATTGCATATAAGCAAAAGAGCAAGCATACAATACGGTGAAGGGCGGAGGAAACTGGAGAATTAGGGCCGAAAGAAGGCAAGAAAAAGTAAATAAGGAGGGAGAAGATTAAATATGGGACTACCCTAACCAATAACATAAAGGAAACTGTAAGAGATTCTTTAGTTATATAAAGTGCAAAAGAGAGGTAAACGTGAATATGGACCATTGGAAAATGATGCTGGAGAGACAGTAGTGGGAAACAAAGAAATAGCTGAGGAAATTTGCATCAGTCTTCACGGTGGAAGACACGAGTATTTTCCCAAGAACTGAAGAGAGTGAGAGGGCAGTCCCGAATACGGTGGCCATCACCGAGAAGAACATGTTAGAAAACGGAATGGATTGAATGTGGATAATGCACCTGCATCAGTTGAACTACACCACAATCTTGTAAGTGAGATAGTTGAAGAGTTAGTGCAAGTGGAAGTGGTAATCTTTCAGGGATGACTAAAACCACAAAAGGGCCAAGTGGCTGTATAATTGCCAACATGACACCTCGTTTAATAAGGGAGTTAGGCAGGAGATGAAAAATTGCAGACTGATTAGCCTTACCTTGGTTGTGGGTAACATCATGGAATCCATCGTGAAGAGTGGGATTCTGATACTGGGAGGTCTTTGGTAAAATAAGGCAGAGTCAGCATGGTTTCATCAAGGTGAGATCATGCCTGACAAACCGGCTAGGATTCTTCGACGGAGGAATAAGCAGATTAGATCAAAGAGAACTAATGGATATTATCCATATGCCCCTCAAGAATCCTTTGACAAGGTGCCATGCATGAGGTTGTTGAGAAAAATATGGGTCCATGTTGTTAGAGGCAGGGTGCTGTCATGGATAGAATTTTGGCTGTCTGACAGAAAGCAGAGAGTGGGGATCAAAGGGTTCTTCTCAGGATGGCAGCCAGTGACAAGTGCTGTTTCACAAGACTCAGTGACTGGACCACACCTTTTCACTTTGTGCATTCATTATTTATATGAAGGAACAGACGGTATTCTGGCTAAGCTTTCAAACAGTGCAAAAATAAATAGAGGGACAGGTAGCATTGAAGAGGAGGTTCGGCTGTTGGAAGGTGCTCTAGCGCATTTCCTCACCTTCGCACACCTCCGCCTTTGAACTCCACCCTTCCATCTCACCAACCTCAGGATACAATGCATTATCCTCCGCCATTTCTGCCATCAACAGTCAGACCCCACCACAAGAGATATACTTCTTTCCACTCCTACCATCAAACTGCTGAGACCATTCCCTCACAAATTCTCTTGTTAGGTCCACGCGGCCCCACCAATCCACCTTCCACTCCATGCACCATCCCTTGCCATTGCAAGAGGTATGAAAGCTGTGCCAACACCTCTCTCCTCACCTTCACCCATGGCCCTAATGGATCCTACCATATCAGGCAGAGAACATCCTGTGCATCCAAACACCTCATCTAGTCTGTCCATTTCTCCTGGTCTCCACTACATTGGCGAGACAGGACGTCAACTTGCAGAACGGTTCAGGGAACACTCTCGGACACCCAAATCCAACAACCCCACTGCCCTGTGGCAGAATACTTCAATTCTCCCCCTGACTCCGTCAAGGCCTTGCCAATTTTCGGCCTCCTCCACTGCCAGATTCTTGCCACCTGACGTCTGAATGAAGAACGCATCTTTTGCCTTGTGTACCTGCAAACACACAGTATCAAGGACAATTTCACCAGTTTCCTCATCTCCCCTCCCTCCACCTTATCCCAGATCAAGCCCTCCAACTGAGTACTGCCCTCTTGAAATGTCCTACTTTCCATCTTCCTTCCCATCTATCCACTCCACCTTTCATTCTGACCTATCACTGTCACCACCTACCTTCATCTAGCTGTCGCCTTCCAAGCTACCTTCCTTCCAGCGCCAGTCCCTCACATTTATTTCTCTGCCCACTTCCGCCCACCCCACATTCCTGATGAAGGCTTTAAGTCTGAAACTTCGAATCTCCTGGTCCTTGGATGCTGCCTGACTTGCTGTGCTTTTCTATGCCCACCCTTTTTGACTCTGATCTCCAGCATCTGCGGTCCTCGCTTTCACCTGCTGAAGGACTTTCACAGGTTTGGAAAGTGAGCAAAGAAGTGGCATATGGAATATAATGTGGGAAATTGTGGGAAAGCATTTTGCCAGGATGAATATAGGCATGGACTATTTTCTAAATAGCAAGCAAATTCAGAAATCTGAAGTGCAAAAAGACTAGGGGGCTCCAGTCCAGAAGTCTTGAAAGGTAAACTTGCAGGTTGTCAGTAATTAGGAAGGCAAATGCAATGATGGCATTTATTTCAAGAAGGTTTGGATATAAAAGCAGGGATGTACTCCTTCGGCTCTACAAGGCTTTGATCATGCCACATTTGTATTATTATGCGCAGTTTTGGGTCCCATATCTCAATAAGGATTCACTGATCCTGGAGCGTTTTCCAAAGAGATTCACGAGAATGGTGTCAGAAAATAAAAGCTTAACATATAAAAAGTATTTGAGAGCTCTATGTCTGTATTTGGTAGAGTTAGGAGGTCAACTGAAACTTACAGAATACTAAATGACCTTGGATAGAAGGGATTTTTGGAAGATATATCTAATGGTAGTAGAGACTAGTACCTGATGGGACAGTGTAATGAGAAGACCTTTTCAAACAAAGATAAGGAGAAACGTCTTCAGCCAGAGGGCGGTGAAACTGTGGAATTCACTGCCACAGAGGGCTGTCGAGTCCAGGTAATTGAGTATATTTAGGAGTGAGACAGATAGTTTCCTGAATGTAAAGGGGATCAAGGGTTACAGGTAGAAAGTGGGAGAATTGGGTAGAGAAGCTTATCAACTATCATTGAATGACCGAGCAGGCTCAATGGGCCTAATGGCCAAGTTTCTGCTCCAATGTCTTCTGGTTGTATGGTTAATATTGGCTCTCTTCATTCCTCATCGGAGATGTATCCTGGAATTTGATCTCCATATGATTTATGAAGAATAAAATTCCAATACAGATGGCTGGGAAATATCATGTTCCCTCACTCAAGTCTCAGCAGCCCTGCCCCAATATCATAATCACACTGCAATTGAAATTCAGTGAAATTTACTTCAATGCAGTTGATTGACATCGATAACATTAACAGCGTGACCCGCACCTGCCCTCTCTGATCCTCGAATAACCATCTGAATTGTGTGTCACATCATTTTCTCTGTTAACATATCTATGCCATTTGTCTGTTATCACTCATGTTGTCATAGGCAATTTTCTGCCAGATTATGGACTAGAAAAGTTCTCTACATATTTTACTGACATTATAATCACTGATCAGTAGTTGCAGACTGTATGTTTCGATTTATAAACGTAGAAACTTGTTTAAGTTCTGACGGTCCTTTGACATTACTGCCATACCTAAGGCAGATTGAATGATTACATACAATCAATCTACCATCTCAAATATTTCTTCCTGTTAAACATTCTTTTGAATTTTAATAACTCAATATTGAATTCAAAGGGGTTAACTGGAGCGATTTGTTCAGTGAGTGTGATCAATATCAATCTCCATGGATCCTAATTATGGCAGTGAAGTGTTTCCATCGTTGAAAGATAAATGGGCTCTGCTCAATGTGAGTTGGACACATAGTGTGAGTAAGAGCATCACTGACAGCACTAACAGGGATCAGCAGCTCAGGAGAGAGAGAGAGGGAGGAGACATCAGAATCTGAGAACTTTAGACTGGAATGTATCAACAGTGGATCAGAATCGGAGAACATTAGACTGGAATGTTGCATCAATGGATCAGAATCTGAGAACATTAGGCTGGAATATTTCAACAATGGACAGGAGTTTATCCTCGGGTCTTTACTGGTTTTCTCAGCCTGGGATATCATTAGCATCACGGATATTGAATATCCTTTGGATTATTCAAGGTGGTTACTATCCCATCCTTGCAATAGTTGGTGTTCCTGGTAAGTCATTATATTTGTCTACTAAACCGGGTTGAACTGAATTTCTGCTCATGATATATAAATTTTGGAAATTGCATGTCAATGTTTTCAGTTCCAAACAAAAAATTCTTTCCTTATAAAATATAACTATCAAACTACTATTTATAAATTACTCACTGATATGAGAGAAGGACACAGAATGTTCTGAAACTCCGTAATCCATTTTGTCCTTCACAGATTTACATCTCCACGTCCTCCCCACTCACCAATCCTCTCCAAAACCACCATCATGAAATCTCAATCTCGTCTGCAGTCTCAGTGCAACTTTTGAATGAACCATGATTTTTGCCTTTGTTCAATCTGGATGCAATAGTTTCAAGTGCCTTCCAATCACATGTCGGTCACTAAATAATTACTCTTGAGGATGATTGACGTGTTCTCTGCACGTACAGGAACACAGTTTATGGCGGTCAAGTCATTGATTCATAATCTAGAGCCACAGAATAATAGTCTCTTGATATCTCATGAAGGAAAGTGGTGGAATTTAAAAGCAACCATTATCATTTGTTTTAAAAACCCATCTGCTTGCCTGAAGTCCTTTAGGTAAGTCAATGTGTCAACCTTCCCTAGTCAGGATTCAATGTGACTTCATTGATTAACATGTGGGTGTACTGCACCTTTAAACTACCTGACAGTACCAAGTCTTCTGAAAAATAGATATAATTTAACATTTGGTCTAACAACTTGATTAATTCATTGTCTTTAGACAAAAACAAATTCAGCCAAACAGTTTAAATTATACCCCAAATGACCCACCTCCAATCAAGTTTGAATGTAATATATTGATAATCTTAAAAGCCAATGACACAATCCAATAGTTTGGGGGTACAAGACGGTGGAAAATTGGACAGTTGAGAGCAGAGCTGCCAAGCTACCAGCATGCAAAGACTGCCTGAATAATAGCTCCCTTAAATGTATATTTATTGATTAGTAACTAGTGAAGCAGAATCCCCCAGAAGAAAAGAAGACAGGACTATGGAGAAGAACCGAAAGCTTCATGGTTTTGAGATAAGAAGTTTCAATTTGTAAATCTTAATTAGGAGTCTTATCGGACTCGAATTGTGGAGGGGGAAGGTAAAAGATAGGTTCGAGGAAGAAGTTGTAAATATTCGTTCGATTATTATTCTCTGTTATACTTTAAAAAATAAAGTTGTTAATTTTTACTTTAAATAGTTCTTAGACTCTAGCATTATCACACATTACTGCTTTGGATAAATATTTTCTCTGTTGCTGGTTTTAATTAAGCTGGAGTATTTATCCTGTGTGGTAACACTACAAATCCCCAGCAATGTGTTTTACTCTTTACTATCCTGTGGAACAACTGAACCTGCCACTCAGTTTAAGATTGGAACAACATGTTGCCCTGACCAGTGCAGCAAACATCCTTTGAGAGAAGTACAAAAGTATGGATAGCTCCCTTCCTCTGCCTCTTTCCCGTATTTGTACAGCTCATTTCTATTCAGGTAGGTGATCTTTGCATCTTTTAGGTGTATTCGATCTCATTGAAATTCTCACCGAGCGTGATGCACATCTCCATAGGCAGCTCTGATTCTGGCATTATTGACGATGACGTACAGATATAAGGAACTTATAAATTCCATTTCAGTCGTAGTGAATAGAGAAATAATGACGTTTCATAACACAGGAAGGAAACGGCGATGTCTAAGTGAGAGAAAAGGTTTATTGTGATCATCCCTGAGAGTGTTGAGGCAGTATTTGGGGTACTGTGGATATACTTTCTCTCAAGTCTCACAAGACTAATCCCTGGGATGATGGCAACATGAACAGTGAGTGAAGCTCAGTGACAGAATAAGGTGATTGCATTGAACATTAAGAGAGATGTACAATCACTTGTGATGTTCTAAACAGACACTGTTATGGTGATAAATTCCATGGCTTTTTTTCACTCAGGTTACATGATTTCGAAAGTTTAAGAGCCTCTGAGAACGTTCCACCCAACCACCCTCATTCCCTATTTCGATTCAGAGAGAAAGAGAGTAGTTCAGGCTTTTGAAAAAAAAATTCTATCAACTTTAATACAGCTCAATTGGTGCGTGATCCTGCAATGAACGTCATGCTATCCATAATCCCGACACGAGCCACAATACCTTCATTATAAAAGAGTTAACTATTCCCAGCAGCTTCTGACCTACATAGAGCACATGGGAGTGTCTTCTCGGAGATAGAAGATGCCTCCTTGAGCCTTTACACAAAATATTTGGTTCCCCTCCTCACTGTCAGCAAACCATGTTAAGGTAGCACACGTTCTACAAACAATGGAACCATGCTTAACCGCCTATCAATGCAGTCTCGGTTTCATTGTTTTGTCATGTTAGAGTATCAATGACGCCCACCTGATTCTGTATAACTATCTCTTGGGGCTGAAAAGCCTCCTCCTGGTCTCATGGAACAGGTTTAAGGGTCTGATTGGGATCTGCCTTTTCCTATTTAACAGCTCGATATACTGACCAGACCCCTTCTCTTCCTGTGGAACAGGCAGATGGATTGAATGGGCTGTCCCTCTTCTTTTTCAGCAGTTTCCACGAGCTCAATGGCTTCCACATATCAGTTTTCAACCAGCCTGGGATGCTGATTGAGCTCCTCTATTAACCGTGGAAATCTGCAGTGTCTGGCAGTGATGTTACATGAATGTTACCGATACTTTTAACAGCACACACCGGTCTTCCTGCACATGGACATAGGATGGATCAGGAGCTGAGGGGGCACAAAATCTCTGAATATTGCGTGATCTTCAGTAATCATCCCTACTTCAGATCTTATGATGGGGAAAGACATTGATGTAGCAGTTGAAGCTGTTTGTGCTGAGGAGGCTAAGCTGAGGATCTCGTGCAGAGATGTCCCGGAACTGTTAGGGCTGTTGGCCACCGACCACAAGCATCTTTCTTTGTGCTCTGAAAGACCCAGATAAGTGGGAGGTTACACCTGATTCCCATTCAGCTCAAATAAGTGCGTGGTCCTGATGCCATCTTCAGTCAAATACTGACTTGATATCAAAGGCATTCACTGTTTGCTGTGCCCCTGTTTCCACCGCTTGTTCATATCAATTAGGCGACGATGTATGTGTAGGGAGTGTTTTCCTCTCACACAGCGGGTAATCAATGTCAGGAATTATCTGGGCTAGCGACTTATGGGAGCTACATCACTGAAAGTATTTAAGGAGGAGGTAGATGGATTTTTGACCTGTCAGACAGCTAAGGGATGTGAAGAATTGAGCATTAAAAAGGAGCTAATGCCAATTGTAGATCAGCCATGATGGTAGAAAATGGCTTGATCGTCTGAATTAGCTGATCCGGTTCCTTACGTCCTCATATTCTGTAATTACAAAGTTAATGGTTGTAATTTTCCTAAACGTTCTGTTATTGAACGTTGTAATCAGACAGAGCAAAGTATTTTGTGCGTCATCTCTGGCTGAGATATGGGGGTTGTATTCACAGTGAATTTGGGCCTGTACTATGATCAGCAAATAAAGCACAAGTTGCAGAGCGGAGACACTCTGCAAAGAGACCAGGGATGTCTTTCGAACCCAGCCTGGATTTCCAAATAGCATTTTCCAACCCACACAAAACCGTGTGTGTGTGACAGTCTTGAGGGACCGAATGAGATGTTGTGTTACTGTGGATCAGGTATTTGGAGCAAGTGGCTTCCAACTGCTCCTTGCAGGAACTGTCGAATGGAACATAGGAACATCGGACTGAGCAGCAGCAGTGTGCCATTATACACTTTGTCACCGCTCCACCATGCACAAAAATTATGGGTCATTTGATTGTGGTCTTCCCAACACTTTTCTGTCTGTATACCATTTACTCCATTCACTTTTCTGTCAAATGTCAACGGATACAACTTTGAATAAATGTAAACTTCCAGGCACCACAAAATTCTGGGGAGGGAATTTCCACTTGGACAGACCTTTGAACATTTCTCATTTGTGTTACAGCCAATGCTGGGGGGTCACTGTTTCCTTTTCCGTACCACTCCTCCACTGGTTACACCATCTTAAAAATAACCAGTTTAATGATGTGCCCAATGATATCGGTCTCAGAATAGGTCATTTTCTAGAAAAAAAATTGAAAGACACAGAACGTTGAACTCGTATCAAATGGTAAAATGACAGAGTGCCCCAAATGTTATTCTGCCTTTGAAGGTATTCTGTTCAAATAAGCTACTGGTTGTGGGATTTCTATCGGGAACAGTTGGATTTGGCTGAATTCCCTTTGTTTCAGGCATATCACCAGGAATACATCACAAGTGGTAAAGATAACTCAGGGATTTGATAGACTGTCACTTTGCTATCTGGTGGAACAAAGTAAGAGAGAGAGATCAATCGGCTGCTGCTTCTCAGGTAGGGGACATTTTTCTCCCTCTCTGTGTTGAAACATACAATAATGTCAACTGAACACCAAACTGGACCATGTGTGCTGTACTGGAACATTCTCTGGAAAACCTGATTATGGATTATATGCAGGTGCGTCATTGCTCTTGTTGTACACAATTCCATTCAATCTCAAGAAAGGTCCCCACTTTATAATTTGGTGACATGCTTACACGTGTCTGTGTAATTCATAGTATGTGCATTGATATCAATACATCTTTTTCTTCACATTTATTCTCTTGCTTTAGTCTCCCTGACAAGAGATAATATGCATCCAGCTGATACACTTTTCTGAAAGTCATGGTGGTTCAATACTATTTCTTGGCTAAGATCGGAACTGATTATCCCTCATTACCAAAGGTCGGCATTCCAGGAATGAGAAAAGGGAAACCTCTTTGAAAATTTCAAAAATAATTATATCCTTTTATTTTAGTGTCAATGCGTCAGATGTGGACTCAGCAATGTCCTGTACCGATGCAGTAAAACATTCCTGCAATTAAACCTTAACCTTTTGTCAAAAATAGCATCATTCCACTTACCTTCCAAATCACTTGCTGCATCTGCAGACTGACTTCACATGATTCACGTCCCAGGAACTGGAAAGCGCCTGTATCACAGAGTTCTGCAATCTCTCTCCATTTAAATTGATTAGCAATATTTTATACTTCATGCCAAAATAGACAATTTACCTTATGTTATTTCGACTGAAGTTTTGCGCACTAACCTTCCCTGTCTTTAATCATATTGCTGACTCAGTATCTCAATTTGACGACACAATGAATGACCATCTTGGTGTACGAGCTAATTGAGCTCCAAGCCATTCCCTCCCCTTCCTCAAGATCATTGATACAGGTTATTGGTCATTGATAATCCCACAGTGATCTCTGAGGCTTCCATCAGTGACAGTTTTGCAGCCTGAAAATAAACATTTGTCCCTACTCTATATTTCCTGTAAGCGACATATTCCCTGTTTCTGTGTAGCCGTTCAGGCCGGTTGAATGGCCTCGTCCTGGGCTGTGTAATGTACTCAACGATCTGAATTACTTAATTCTATATTCCTGTGTAATTTCTTAGAGGGGAAGAATGATCAACTCCTGACTCATTGTAACGATCCTGTCTGATGGACTGGGGTGGTCCCCTAACCTGTAACAGCATCGAGGGGTGGATTGAATTAACAACACATTCAGAATGTTCATGGCTGGTCCAATTGTCTCTGATCATCCCTCTCCTGTCTGTTCCCGATAAACGTTGACTCTCCTGTCCAACAAATACCACAGACCGCACAGCACTAAATGGAAAGGGTCATCTTTATTTCATTGTCGTACTCATTATACGAAAACTGTGCTAACCTCACATCAAATCACCACCTCTTTACATACTTAAGGATAAAATAGTTATGAATAACCATAAACGGTTCTGCCCTCCAAACCTGACCCACATTCGCACTGACTCTTTCCAGTCAAATATGGATGAAATCCAGCCTCTGTTGCAATCTCAGAAAGTGAATACTTGACAGCATAACACCACATGCGCATGAAAACAGGAGCAGAATGAGGCCATTCGGCCCATCAAGTCTGATATTCCATTCAATAATTTCTTGTATGTACCCCAAATCCATTCTCAGGCCTTCTCCCTGGAGTCCTTGATCTCTTTATAAACCACAAACGTGCCGATTTGTGTCTTCATGACACTAGTGCTTGTGTCTCTGTGTGTATGTGTGTATGTGCGTGTCCGTATGTGTGTGTGTCCATGTGCTTGTTTTCTGTGTATTTATGTGTCGGCATCTGTGTACCTATGTTTCAGCCTCTGTGTTTCTATCTGGATTTGTGTCTATTTGTGTGCAACTGTATATGTCTCTGTGTGTTGCAATGTGTGTGTATGCCTATCTCCCTTTATGTGTTGTGCATGTCAGTATGTTGGGGTGTTTACCAATACGTCTGTGCATTTCAGTGTCTGCATCTCTGTGCAGTGAGGTATCTGTTTTTGTTTGGGAGTGAATGACTGACGTTGGAACTGACAGTGGGTTTAAAGTGAGAACTGAATGTTGCTCTTTACTCAGTTGATGGGAAGTGGATGTTTCAGAAGCTCCACACGAGCCATCTTGTTTCTGTCTGGCTCATGCCAGGTTCCTCCCGACATGGTGGGAAAAGTGGGTGTGAGGGAACAGATATCAGGCACGCACCACCCGGCTTGGTCCTTTCTGTCCCATTCCAGACAGTTTCTCCTGGAACAGGAGAAAGGGAGAGAGGGAGGGAGAGTGGACGGGGTGACCCTGCTGTTAGTATTGGTGGATGTGGGGCTGGGGGGAATGGTGAGGTGTCTGGAATGAGTCAGTTGGCAGTTGTAAATCAATTAAGTATTATTAGTGTGGGGGGTATTGCGTAGGTGATAGAGAAAGTGAGGAAGAAAGTTGCTGAATTCAATAGAGAGTTTGGAAATGCCTGCGCCTTATTTGGAAATAGAGTGTGAGCCTTGTTCGGCGGTCAGTGCTATAACAGGTATACAGGGAGTGTGAAGGAACAGATAGGGTATGGTGACCCTTATCGTGACAGAGCGGGGAAGGTTATTGATGCTTGTCCTGTATCACAGCGTCAATATGACTCTTCCGGAATGTCTTGTCCAAGTCTATCACCAATAACGCCACAGACCATGTCCCTCATATTCAGTTTAAGGGAAGCTTACAGTAACACGGAGAAGCAAACATTGGTGTATTATATATCGAAACTAAAACTGTTGCAGAAATTCTGAGCGTCATATGCTCTGAAAATTAGACATGCAAATATCATGGATACTGCAGTCTTACTGGATGGTCTCAAGTTGCATCTTAACTGCGTTAACTAAGTGACTGCTCATGCTGTGAAAAATAAATTCCCTAAATGTATATCAGGTGGGTGAAAGAGAATGTATTGAACCAAACTAGAGATAATTTTTTTTCGGATTTGGTGTTGTGTGGTCAGGCCGACTAATCAATGTCCTTGGTCTGATGCAGCTTTGGAGGAGTAGTGACATTAATATGTTGTATTTTAGACGGCGTCTGCATACAATATAGAATGTTTGTACATTTTGGTCAAACATTATGGAAGCATGGAGCCGAAAGGGTCAAGTTTGTTCCAGTGAATTGGGAAAGTACAAAATAACATTCAGTGGGAGATAAGCAATTGTTGTTAGAGTCATAGAGTCCTATAGGCCCTTCGGCTCAAACTGATCCATTCTGACCAAAATGCCAATTCACACTAACCCCATTTCCCAGCCATTGCTCCGTATCCTCCTAATCCTTTCCGATCCTGTATTGGTCAAAATGTATTCTAAATATTGTGAATGTACCCACCTTAACTACTTCTGCTGGTAGCTCATTCCATATGCGTATCAACCTGTGTGTATAAAAGTTGCTCCTCAGGTTCCCTTTTATTCTTACCCCTCTGGCCTTAAACTGATACCCTCTAGTTCTTGATTGTCCAATCCCAGCAAGTAAAGGCTGAGTGCATTCAGTCTATCCATGCCTGTCATGATCTTATACCCTTCAATAAGATCCTCTCCCCAGTCTCACACATGCAAAAGTAAAAAGTCCTAGCTTTTCCAACCTCTCCCTATAACTCAGAGCCTTGAGTCCTTGGCAACATCCTTGTAAATTTCTCCTGCACTCATTCCAGTTTAATAACATCATTCCTATAGCAAAGTTAATAAAATGAACATAACACTGTAAGTATGGCCTCAACAGTGCCCCGTATTCTGAAGCATAGCTCCCCAAATTCGCTACTGAGTGCCCTGACTGATGAATGCCAGTGTGCCAAAAGTCTTCTTCATTGCTCTGTCTACCACTGAATTGACTTTCGGACAACCATGCACCTGAATTCCAAGGTCCCTCTGTTCTACTACATTCCTTAAGATCCAGCCATTCACCATAAAACTCCGGTATTGAGTTGAGTTTCTAAAATGCAAGAGCTTACACTGATCTGCATTAAAATCCATTTACCATTTCTTGGTCCACTTCCTCATCCGATCAAGGTACTGCTGTAAGTTCTGAAATTTCCAATAACCTTTGTCATTCTCCATGTAACCGTCTATTTTATTGTCACTTTCAAAGTTACAAATCATGCACGTACATTCTCATGTAAATTATAGATATATGTAATATATAGTGGTGCCAGCATCGCCCCGAGGCATTCCATTAGTCCCAGGCCTCCAGTCTGACAATCATCCTTCCACTATTACTCTTTGCTTCCTACCGTCAAGCCAATTTTGTATCCAACTTGGCAGGTCCTCCTCAATTTCATGCGATCTAACCTTCCAGAGCAGTGCACCATGCTTATTGAAGACCTTATTTGAATCCATATAGACGACGCATACCACCCTGACCTCCTCAACGTTGCTGGTCAAAGAATTCGAACACATTTGTGAGCTATGGTGTCCGATGTACAAAGCTGTGCTGACTTTAATGATAGACTTTTGCCCAAAACGTTGATTTTCCTCTTCCTCGGATGCTGCTTTCTCTGCTGTGCTTTTCTAGCACTACTCTAATCTTGCTCCGAATCACACCCTGTCTTTCCTAATGCACGTATATGTTATCTCACAGAACCTTTTCAAGTAAGTTACCTGCTACAGAGTTTAGGTTTAGTGGTCCATAGTTCCAAAGTTTTTCTTTTTGGCCCTTCTTGAGTAAGGGCACAGCATTCGCAACCAGCCAGTCCTCCGGGACCTCACCTGTTGGCCAGCGATGATGCAACAATATCAGCCAGGGCTGCCACAATTCCTTCTCTGTCCTCCTGCAGTGTTCCTGAATATATCTGGTCAGGACCAGGAGATTTATAGAAATAATGCAAAGTCTGAATAATTCGTCTATTTATTTCAGGTATAAACACCAAAGAAAGGGAAAGTGACACAATAATGATTAACATAACAAATTAGAAAACGTATTAATCATAGGAAGTGGCTTCGGAAGAATTTCAGTCATTGTGGAAACCTGAGAACTCTCGGAAATTCACGATCTAGAAACAAGGGCCATGAAATTGATAAGGAAATCAAAAACAGAACATGAATGCTAACAAACAAGAACAAAAACACTGCATAAATCTACAATCTGTATTTCAAAGGAAACAAAGTAAAAGCAAGGTCAAATATGGAAATTTGTCACTGGGAGAGGAGAGTTTATTGTGAAAAACAGGGAAATGGTCAAGAAAATAACCAGTTACTTTGCATCTGTCTGCATGGATGAACATCCACAAAATCACCCACTAATACCCAGTGATCATGTCGGGCTTGTGCAACTGAAGACATAAAGTCAACTTATATCAGTAACAAGGTGGTATTTGAGAATGTAGCTGGATTGAGCATTTCTAAGTCTAACAGACATAATGTACTTCATATTAAACTGTCTGACATAAATCGGCAATAGAGATATTAATTGCACTGTCGATGACTGTGTTTCATTTTCCTGTGCATTCTGCATAGGCTGGAAGCCATTGTGGATAAATGGAATTTAGCAAACGTGGTCCAAGCACTATAGATTAATGGAAGGAATCCAAACATTTATAAAGGAAAGAAGACATAGTTTGGAGAACTGCCGAACAATTAACTTGACATCTGCAAGTTGGAAACTGTTGGAATCTATTATACGGCATGTGATATTGGATATTTAGGAATGAACAGCAACAATGGAGAAAATCCATATGTATTTCTGACAGATGTGAAACTCGATGTGCTATTAGTTTTTTGACCCCATCAACCACTCTCTGAGAAAAGAAACAGGAAGTGACTTCGCCACAGGAAATAGCATCATCAACGCAAAGAAATCCAAACATATAAATGGAAAGCGGGAACTTTAAGCATTGTTTCGCATGAGGTCCACTGAAGATGTTACCTAGTAAGATAACGAAACGTCTGGCAATGTAGCGAGCAAACCTACATCCATTGTGTAAAGTGTTGGTGACCCAATCTGAGAAAGAATATACTGACCACAAAAAAGTGCAATGGACATTGTCCAGATGAATCCCTCAGATGGCGAGATTGCCTGATGAGGAAACTCGGCCTGTTTTCATTCGACTTTGAAAGAATGAGAGGAGGGTCACAGTGAAACTTGGAAACTTCACAAAACATTTGCCAAGTTGTAAATAAACAGGACGTTTCCCTGGCTGTCAGTTCCACATTCAATGCAAATAACTGCAGTTTAAAGAACAGACCATTTAAGACCGCAATAATGAGGAAATACTTCACTTGGTGAGAACTGCCTAAAACAGGGACATAGAAACCTGCTGATAGGGCAAGATTAGGGAGAATCCCCAGATATTCTGCAAGAGTGTCAAGCCGAAAAGAATAACAAACGAACAGGTCGGAGTCATTCGTGACTTGCTAAGTTGCATCCAAATCACCTTACTGTTAGGAGACAGAGGGTAGTGGTTGAAGGCTGTTAGTGTGACTGAGACCGGTGTCCAATGGTTTATCACAGGGATCAGTGCTGTGTCCCTTATTATCTGTGATACGGAGGTGTTGGTGTTGGACTGGGGTGGACAAACGTAAAAATCACATAACACCAGGTGATAGTCCAGCAGGATTATTCAGAGACACGAGATTTCAAAGTGCACAACCACCTGATTAAGAAGCAACTCTTCAAAGCCAGTACCTCCGAATAAACTTGTTGGTGTATAACCTGGTTTTGTGTCATCTTTAACCTGATTATTTGTGGTATTCATAAATGATGCAGCTGTGAATATAGACAGGGGCGGCGGGAGTGTGACAACTAAGTTTGTGTTTGATACAAAGATTGGCCGGGTGGTTGGCAGTGAGGAGGAAGGTCTTATGTTACAGAAAGATACAGATGGAGTGGTAAGATGGGTGGATCAATGGCAGATGGAATGTAACCCTGATAAATGTGAAATGATGCACTTTGGAAGAAGGAACTGGACAGGGGAGAACTCAATGAATGGCAACACACGAGGAATCTCAGAGGGCGCTTCTCTACAAATCCCTGAATGTGACTAAACTGGATAATGCACAATTTGAGAAAGCATAGGGTACCGTAGACATCAAGGGATAGATTATAAGAGCTATGCGGAAGTTTGCTTTTGCCAAGATGGAATACTGATTGTAGTTCTGGGAGCCGCATTACAGGAAGAACGTGATTGTAGTGGAGAGGGCTCAGAGGAGATTCACCAGGATGTTCCCTGGGTTGGAGCATTTTAGCTATGGAGAGAGGCTGGATAAGCTCGGACTGTTTAGTTTGGAGGAGAGAAGGCTGAGTGGGCCTAGTTTCAGAAGGATAGGATTACGAGGGACATGGACAGGATGGATAGATAGCAGCTCTTCCTTTTAGTCGAAGGGCGAAGAACAATGGAGCACATTTTAAAGTGAAGGATTTGAGATGTGGAGAGGAATTGAGGATTGTTTTTCACTCAGAGGGTGCTGGGGTCAGGAATGCACTTTCTGAGAGAAGAACTGTCATGGTAACTTCACAACCAATAGAAAATACATTGTTGTGAACTTGAAATGCCATAAGATTCACGGTTAGTGTCTTGTGTCGGAAAGTGGGGCTAAAGTAGACAGTGTTGTATTGTTGATGGGACAAAGTCTGTTCTTCTGTGTTTGTATGGCTGTGGAAGGTCAATCATTGAGTAGCTTGAGGTAGGAATTTATGGGTTTCTGAACAAGGGTTTTAAGATTGAACTTGTAATATCTTCTGAAAATATGTCAATGGCAAAATTACGGCAAAAAATAGGTGCAGCTTTCTTACAGTCTGATACCAGAGAATTGAGGGCAGGGAAAAGGCAGAACTGCGGACCAAATACTTCAGTTCTGTCTTCACATAAGAAAACGAAACAAAAAAGAAAGCTTCCCATCAAAACTAGTGAACATTAGTCTGTTTAGAAAAAGGGAATAGAATGAAATTAGCAACTGAACAGTTTTAGAGGAAGTATTGGAACTGAAATTAATGAGCACAGACAAAGTCAACAGAATTTGATCAAATGGGAATCATATTTGAGAAAATGCCTTTAGCATATTATGGAGAACCAATCAATAAGATATGTGCATATTGAGAAAGATTTTTGATAAAGCCTATTATGCATATTAAAATCCTATGGGACTGGGATTAATATGGTTTTAGAATGGGAGAGCTGGCAGGAAGCAGTGAGTAGAACTAATACAATGTATTTTTTTGAATGGAAGGCTTGGAGGATACAGCATGGGTTGGGGTTTGGGCCCCAGCTATTCCCAATACACATCATATATTTGATTGAGTGAATCAAACACAAGATTTTCAAGTTTGCAGATGGCACTAAACAATATCATATTGTGAGTGGGTGTGCAGGATGTCAAAATGCTTCAAGGTGATTGAGACAAGTGAAGTGTATGGGCAAATACGTGGCACATGAGGAGCAATGGGGAGGGGAGGCGTGGAATATGTGATATTGTGACCTTTGATGGGAAAAACAGAACTGGAGCCTATCATTTGAAAGGGCATTGTTTGAAAAATGTTGATCCATAAAGGAACTTAAGCTGCATTTTTTTTTCTTCTGTGCAGCCCTCAAAGGTCAGTGTAGGGCAATGAGATTTGAATCATGAAGTCAATACTGGTAATGGCATTGGCACGCTGACCAGTGTATACAGAGCAAACAAGTGGGGAGCTGTAACATTCAAAAAGGATCTGGATCTCCCTGTACACCAGTCACTGAAAGCAATATTGCAGGAGTAGAAAGCAGATAGGCAGATAAATCGTGTATTCATCTTCATTTCAGGGGGATTTGAATACAGGAATAAGGGTGTTTTACTGCAGCTGTACAGGGCGTTGGTGAGACCTCATCTCAAACATTGTGCAGTATTATGTACAGTTTTGGTCTCCTTACCTCATAAAGGACAAACCAGACATTGAGAGAGAGCAGCGAAGATGACCAGACTGATCACTGTTGTGCGATCAGAATCTGGGGCGGCCGGGACTGAATTCCATGGGCTTTAGGAAAATCAGTGGATATATCAGTGAAATATATAAAACTCTGTCAGGACAAGACAGATTGGAAGCAGGGGTGACAATTCCCCTCTCTGGGACATCAAAACAAAGGGCCGCAGTATTAGGTAGAGACAGACCACTCTGCATTTAGATGAGAATAAATGTCTGCACTCAGAGATTGGTGAACCTGTAGAAACCAAGGGACTGATTATAAAAAAATGGATTTCTGGAAACTTAAGGGACAGGGAGAGAGCAGAGTATGGCATGAAGATAGTGGATCAGATATCATTACAGGTTGCTCTCCAATAACGTGGTAGCTGTGTTCCTGTGCATCACTGTGTTGCAGAAAATCATGCCATATTGATAATGTGGTCTATTGGGAAAAGAGAATAATGGGCAATCCGCAAAATATCAGTAAAAAACCAAAATTAAAGTTTGTCTAACACACACACTTGCACAGTCTAATTAAACCTTTAAATAATAAACGATCATGAAATAGTGCTGTAAATGCAACACTTTCACAATACAGTCACTGACTACATCCCTGTACCTTTCATCAAATTCTTCACCAGAAAGTGCGCAGGGCTGACAGACCACGTGATGCTAACATGGAGTTCCATTTCTCCTCAAGATACTCCCCCGGTTTGAAATAAAGTTCCTTCTAACTGGAGAGATAACTTCCCCGTTTCAGGCCCAGGTTCAAGGCTTTGCAGAGCGGATTGCATTCCTGTTTTAGCTGAGCACTCAGAGGGTGCATTTTGCAGACAGAGGATCCTGAAGCTGGGTTTTGTTGTTCAGCTGGTGCCTGGCAAGGAATCGCGTCACAGTGAGCGGGAGCTCCCTTTATAGAAAAAAGGTGCACAATTCACGAATCGCATTGCAGTCAAATCACGTTTAATAAACCCACGTTATCAGAGAACTGCTTGAATATTGAATCGAGGAGCAACATTGATGGACTGAAGGGACTACAACAGTTCTTATTTTATATTTCACAATGTTTAAACATATTATTGGATATGAACACTGTGTCGGGAAAACTGCATTGAGGAGATTTTCTCAATGAACTAGAATGGGGAGGCTCAATGCGTTGAATGGCCTACTCTTTTCCCGAAGTTTCCGTGCAGCCTGTGGGAAAGCTCTGGAAATGTTGTCACAACCTCTCAGATGTTAGGAAGGAGGACTCTGCAGCGTCAACAGGACTGTGATTCCCGTTCTCTTTTCTGATATCGAGGCTAGTGCTGGGTATTCTGTCTGGTTTTATCCTTTAAGACCTTGGAGCAGTATGATACAATTGAGTGTCTTGCTTGGCCGTGTCAGGGACCATTGAAGACTTTATCACGTGGCTCTGTGTCTGGAGTTATTTTTAGCCCAGACCAGGAAAACACGGGAGATTCACTTCCTGAAAGTACGTTGTGGAAGGAGATCGAATTTTAAAATCAACATTGGATGCAAGGTCACTGTTACCATCACCAGATTCTAGATCATGATATTTTATTAATGTTTTTAACTTCCAGCAGCTGCTCTGAGCATTATCTTGTATTGGATTAGCAATCCAGTGACATTTCCACAACAGCACAATTTCCACAAAGGAACCTATCGGAAATCACACTGAGTGGGTTATTTCTGTACTGCTTGACAGCTCTGTCAAAATGAACTCCCACCAATGTGATTATCCTGAAGGCACTGAGGGAGTGTTAAATGGTCAGAATGTAATTATTAATCTATTAGGGGACGGGACATAGTTGAGTAATTTTCCACATTGCCAGTGAGTTGTCAGAGTTGGAGCTGGAATGGAAAGGCTTCCCCAGGATCACGGCTTGTTGTGCAGCACAAGTCTTCAGTACCATTGCGGAAATGGTGTCAGGGCCCATTGCCTTTGTCGTATCTACGTGTCCAACTGTTTCTTCATGTCAAGTGCAGTGAATTGAATTCGTTGAAGACTGGCATCTGTGATTCTGTGGCCATCATGACGAGGGTGACGTGGATCATCGAATCAACACCTCTGGCTGAGGATGGTGCAGATACTACCATATTTTTTGTCTTTTTCATTAATGTGCAAGGCTGTTCCATTACTTAAAATGGAAATATTTCTGGAGTCCTTTCCTCCCGTAAGTTGTTTAGTAGTACACTGATATTTATGTCTGGATGTTCCAGGACTGCGGAGTTTAGATCTGATCCGCTGGTCTTGGGATCATTTCTTCCTCTCTATAAGATGTTAGTTCTGCTGTGTGGAATGAAAGCATTCAAGTGCGGTAGTTTTAATGGTTTTTCATCAGCTATAGGTACACATGGTCTTGACCTTGGCTATGTTCACCCATACGCATCACTGAATCATCACTTGGCTTGGTGGTAATTATAGTCTGATGGAATATCCTGGGGAAAATGATACAGATTATGTTTGAATACAATCCTGCTTCTATTTCTGCTGTTGTCAAAAGCATCACGTGATAGCCCAGTTGAGCTGCAATATCTGCAATTCAATTCTACTGACTGTCCCTCAGTTCACATCGAGACCCATTCACCCATCAGCTGTGAACTCAGTGACATCACCTGGTTTCTGATGCGGTAATACTTCCATTCTCCTACTCTCGTTCTGTTGAGGGTCTTTCCTTGGTGTCATGCTTCCAATTTGTCGCATTACTCAAACCCTTTAACATATTCATCTGAATCTTCTCCTTTATCTTAATGTCATCTTCTGCGGTTGAATTGAATGTGTTTCTCTCTGGTTTCTCCCTGACCATGATGAAGAGCTCTGTGGTGTCAGTGATGCCAGCCATATGTAGTTTCAGAGCCAATGAATGTGTGCACTTTGCATGATCGTTCAGTTCCCAGGGTACGACGCACCGTGTTGGACAGGGCGTTTGAGAAGCTTTCACGAATTGGAACTTGTTCAAAAATTGCTGAAGAAACAAACCAGGTGTGCGGGCGTCTTTCGTAGTGAATATAGAGTCAATCTTTTGGGTCCAGTGACCCTTTCACGATGCTCTCAATTTCTACAGCAATTTTTGTGTTTTTAGTTCCAGTATTATTCGCTATTTCTTTAACAAAAATTTGCGCTGTGCCCATTCGTTTCTGGAGAAACCCAGTAGGTCTGGCAGCATCTGCAGAGACAGAGAAACAGAGTTAGCCTTACAAGTCCGTGTGACTTTTTCAGAACTGAAAAAGGTTGGAAACTTGGCTTTTTAATACCTTGCCGGAGTTGGGGATGCATGACTTGGAAAAGAGGGCATGGCATAAGATAAACGGGCTATTAGCAGTTGGGAACGAGAAGATGATGCAAAATGAGTTTAAATTAAGATGTGAATGGGGGAAAGGGGTTCTCTCTAACTGAGTGTAAGATAAGGAAAACACATCAACACAAGGTCACAGAGAGAACAGGAGAGAGAATGTTGACCATGTGGTATTATATAGATCTAGCAAGAGATAGGTTTTCACTCTATAGATCATCACCTCCTTCACACTAAGGAATTCAGGTGCTTGACCTCTTATTGGCACTAGTAAGAGTTTCATGTTGCCTTAGTTTTGTAACATAGAACAAAACTGACAGTATGAAATTTGGGCTGTTTTCTTTACCTGCCATCTTCATAATTCTTTCAAATTTGAAATGCTTATTGTTAAACATTTTATCTTGAAGTTAGTATCAGATAGAGTGTAGGAGGTTGAGGGGTGAAATTCTCGAAGTTTATAATGTCATGGGAGATATGGATAGGGTGAATAGCCAAGGTCTTTTCTGCAGGATCAGGGAGTTCAAACATAGATGCGTTGCTTTAAAGTAAAAGAGGGAAAACTTGAAAGGGACAAAGGGGCAACTTTATTTACACAGAGGGTGAGGTAAGTATGGAATGAGCTGCCAGAGGAACATTCGTAGATGCAAGTACAGTTACAATATTTCAAAGACATTTGGACAAACATATGAAAGGGAAACGTTTAGAGGCATATGGGCCAAGTGCAGGCAACTAAGACTAGTTTAGTTTAGAAAACCTGGCCAGCATGGACAAATTGGACCAAATGGTCTGTTTGTGCACAATATGACTGTATGAATCTAGAAAGCAAGAAAGATGTATGAAAAGATATGATGTAATAAATTTGCAAGAAATATAAAGGCAAGCATCACAAGCTTTTCCGTCTGTTAAAGAAAAGCTTAAAAATGTGTTTGTGAGCAGAGGCAGAAGTGCAGTCAGGAAAGTACATTGAGGTGATGTGGAGGGCCTCGAGGGAACTGGCCACAGAGAACAGGTAAATAACTTACACCAGTATTTTAAATCGTTCCTCATTGGGAAAGTACGCATTTAAATGGTGTAAACAAAATGGCAATAGGAGGGAATTTCTTGAATTGTCTGTAAAAAAAAAAGTAACAAGGTTTTAAACTAACAGATAAGAATAAGGATAGCAGGTCAACAGTTAATTTTAAAAGAAGTGGTCACAGAGTGACTAGCAGCACTGTGTGAAATATTCCATAACAGTCTGGATTACAGGAGTGTTCCAGCGAAACTTGAGACCCTCCAATGTGGTGTCTGTCTTCAAGAAACGAATGAGAAAGAAAGCAGGAACCATTTTGCCTAACTATTATTGCTGGGAATCTTCTAGAGTTGGTAAGGAAGGAATTGCAGGGCAGTTAGAAAAGCTAAATGCAGAATTGACATGGTTTTGTGAAAGGGAAACTACTTTTGTTCTGTAAAATCAATTTTTTTTTTCTGGAGATCCCTGAGAATGTCAAGATTAGAGTCATGCTGGAAAATTACAACAGGTCAGGCAGCATTCAAGGAGCAGGAAAGTCAATGTTTTGGGCAAGAGCCCTTCATCAGGAACTCCTGAGAATGTGACAAACAGCCTTCATAAAGGGAACTGGTCAACATGAGGCTTTCCAGAGTTTTACCACAAGGTATCACAAAATAAACGTTCTGACACAAAACAGAGGCTTTTAGTTTGATGGATAATATATTAGCATGGGATGACGGTGGGTTAACATATATAAATCGGAGAGTCAGGATTAATGGATCTTCATGATAAAGGTGTATCTACTGGATTATCACAAATATCAGGCCGACGGCATCAGTTATTTACAATCTACACTGATAGCCTGACGGCGGGAGCTGAGTTTGTAGATGACACTGAGAACCACAATTCAGGCTGTTATTTAATGGAGAGGACTCCCAAATAAAGGAGCAGTAAAAAGGGATTGGAGTGTTCCTGTGCAGGAAACGTAGCGTCAGCATGCTGATGTTGCAAGTAACTAGGTTGGTTCATGAGGCGGGTTCCTGGCATGAAAGCGTTGATTTATTGGGTGCATCGAAAATGGTGAGGCGATTATTCATTGCGGTTGAAATGCATAAGGGTGATATTACTGAAATGTACAAGATACAGAGGGGGCTTGACAAGGTAAATGCTGAGAAGGTGTTTCCCCTGAGCCTCGAACTCAAGGAGATAGATACCAAATAAGGAACACCAATTTCAATCTTCTCTCAAAGGTAGTGAATGTCTGAAATTCCCTATTCCAAAAGAGTTGTGGAGGGATACAACAAATTGCGTGAGAAAGCGGATTTCAGTCCTGGAGCCGATCAGCCATGTTCTTATTAATTGAGCGTTCAGGGTTGAGGGGCCGAATGGCCGAATCCCGTTCCTTTATCTTGCATTCCTATGTTATGATATTGGAAAGTAACGGGTTATTTTCCTGGAAATCGTATTGTACAATGTTGCATTCAGGAAGAGCAGAAGATTTGTTTGAATTAACCCTTGGTGGGGTATGGTGGCTGTATTCACTGGGAATCTGGGTCTGGAACATGACTCACATATGGAGCAGAGGTTACAGAGAGGGGAAGCCTGGAAAGAAGGATTGCGGTTGGTGGTCACTTTCTGACCCAGCCTGTATTCTACAAGTACATTTCTGAAACTGTGCCTAACCATTGGAGTGGTCTCGATCTGCCCCTGTGTAGCAGGTCCCAAGGGCTGAGTGGAACATCAGAACACAGGGCTGAGGGACACAAGTGGGCCAATCGGTCCTATGACACTACTCCACACGTGAATAAGGTCGTGGCTCATCTCATTGTGGTCCCAGCTGCACTTTTCCCTCCATGCACTATCCCTGATTCATCTGTCTATTAACAATCAGACGACGCCAGCCTTGCTTTAATATAAAGATTCAACCATCCCAAACTTCTGAGAAAAGTAATTCCCATTTTCATGAAATCCAACTTTGAGAATTTCTCCTCAATCCGGTTCTGACTGAAGTTGGAGGGTGTCAACAGTTTCCTTTTCTAGTCCCACTCCTCCACTGCTCATAACACATTTTAAATGTAACCAGGTTGGTGATATGATCGATTATAAAGGTTTCAGACTAGGCCTGATTCAGTGACAGGAACAAGTCAGACAGATTTCTTTCATCAGCCGCAGGTAACTAATAGGGCTAATGGAGCAGTATGGTGGATTTGTGGTTAGCACTGCTACCTCATATCAGCAATGAACTGAGGTCAATTCGAACCTTGTCCGACCCTCTATGTGGAGTTTGAACATTCTTCCCGTGTCTGTGCAGGTTTCTTCCCAGTTCTCCAGTTTCCTCTCATATTCCAAAGATGTGCAGCTTAGAGTGATTGGCCATGCTAAATTACTCAGAGTGACCAGGAATGTGTAGGTTAAGTGAGTTAGTCATGGGAAATGCAGGGTTACATGGATAGGGTAGGGGGAGAGGTCTGGATAGGATAATGTTCGGTGCATTGGTGTGGAGTCGATGGGCAGAATGTCCTGCTTCCACACTGGAGGGGTTCTATGACAATGACTTCAAGTTTGGACTATGCAAACACCCAGTGAGTATCTAGTTGATCCATTCACGCCAAGGCATTTTATATTTCAATAAGATCAGCTCTCATTCCAAGGGTAACCTGTAAAAGTCTCCATATTGTCAGCCCTTCATCCATGGAATAAGTGAAGGGAAGCACCTCTGAACTACTTCCAATATTACTGTATCCTTTCTAAGAAAAGGATACAAAACTAAAACTAATCTCACACATCGATGAGTCGGTTTATGTTCATTTATGATCAATCTTTCCTGCGAGGCAGAGATATTGAATTTTTTGAGGCAGTTTCACGATTATCAAGGATTATCAAGGAGTCAAGGATTATCGAGGAATGGGCAGCAATGTGCCTTGTGGGGAAAATGTAGACATTGGTACTGAATGGCACGGCTCCAGAATATCCAGGAATTAAACGAAATGATAACATCGACAAAGTGTTAAGGGGGAAACAAGATGGCAGCGATACGAAAGGTCGGCTTTGCTGTGCTCTGAATCACAGTGGTAATCTAACCGACCTCACCACAGTCATTTACTTAAAATTCATCACGAAATGAACTATAGAATCCTTACTAATTCCGTTTTGTCAAGTGGAAATGACAAAACACGGGAAAAGATCGAGTAAGGGCAATGTCAGAAGCTTTCAGCTTGCCTGAGGCAGTAGCTGTAACCCCCTCTGCTCGTTCGATAGACCCAGTTACTCACCAGACCTTAGTCACCGAGTTCACCAAGTCACGTGAAATGATTGAAGCTATGATTGAAGAAAAGTTCAGCAGGAGGCTAGAACCGCTCTCAGCCGTGCTCCAAAAACATGACGAGCAACTTGAAAACCTTGGAAACAGAACGGATGAGGTCGAGCGCCAAACTGCAGGGGCAGAGTCTGTGATCGATTCCTCTAAGGAGCGGATCCTCGCCCTTGGAAAACATATCCATACCTTAACTGAAGAAGGTGACGACCTCGAGAACAGGGCAGAATGAAAAATGTTCATATCAGCGGTCTGCTGGACACATAAGGTGTTCAGTCACTGATTTTTTTTTCGAGCACTGGCTGCCGTGATTCACTCACTTCGAAGCTGAAGAGGGACGGGTGAAGAGTTAGACAGTTCATCGGGTTACGGAGGGCAGGTCAGACTCAGACTAACGCCCTCACCCTGTCCTTGTGCGATTACGTCATTGCAGTGCATTCAAAGACTTATGGAAGCTTCCAGAATACAGAGAAAAGATCCGACAAGGGCTCCAAGATTATGTTCTTCCAGGTCTTTTCAGCGGCCGTGATTCAGAAAAGAAAATCTTTTGATGATATCAAGAGAAGACTTAGGGAAGTTGAGATTCAGTATTCCTCAATGAACCCAGCGGTGTTCCATATCCTTTCAATAGATCCACGCACTGGTTAATCTTTCCAGTAGATACATTGACTCTCCAGAGAACGCAAAAACTTTGTGGACACTATAAATCAAACTTGAATGCTTTAATGGATATCGATAATCATGCTTCTCTCGTTTTAAAGGAAGTTTGTTGAATCTTTCTGGTATTAAGTAGTATTAAATTATAGTCGGGGATGGGTAGAGTACACACTTTTAACTTCACTAATATTACTACTCGTTTTTCTCTTGCTTTGTTTGTGTGTCAGTTTCGGCTAAAGCTGGAGGGAGTTATGAAGCTGATCGTGATGACTGAATACCTACCTAAGGGCAGTTCAATCCTGATGTTTGTGATTAATTGCCCTGGATGCAGTATTGATAATGGGGCAGAAGGTAAAGAATCGTGACGTGCAAATGTCCCCAGTGGGCGGCGGGTAAATGCCCCTCCTGAGGGCCATTGGAACTTTGTACCTTTTTTTGGTTGTCTTTGTATGTATTTAGTTGTGGAACGTTTTGAGAGCTTGTTCGTTTTAGTAGTTTTAGTTAGTATGTTATTTTAGGCTCTATGAGTTTTTTTTCATTGATGCTCAGCGATTTGTAATTTGAGTTCTTCCTCTCTGAAGTTCAAATGTTGTTCCAATGTGTTATGGTTAATGTCATGCTTAAATGGTGTATCTGGAGCATTAAGGGTAGCTAGCTAAGAGGAAAAGGGTACTTTCTAGCCTTAAAATGGAGAGGGTGGATATTGTCCTATTGCAGGAGTTGCATCTTGATGACAAGGAACATTTCACTTTACAGCAGGGTGGGTTTGATGGGGTTTATTTTTCGTCTTTTGATACTAGGAGTAAGGGTGAAGCCATACTGGTGAGGAAGAATCTTCCATTTAAATCATTATGTTGTATTCTCAATAGATATACCTCAAAGATATATGGGGATGAAAACTGAATTTTGAATGTTTTTTGGACCCTGACGCACAGCCTTAAATTCCTGATAGATGCATTTTCCAATTTAAGTAATGTTTCTTCGCAGCACATTATTGGAGGAGGGGATCTCAATTGTCATTTGCACCGACGGTGGACAGAATGGCCAAAAGCCCCCAGTACCATCTTAACAATCTAAGCAATTTTTGTGTGGAGCTGTGGCTGGAGGATGTTTGGAGGCAGATCCTGTTCATGTATCGGGATTTTACTTTCTTCTTTAATCCGCAGAAAGGCCACAGTAGGGTTGATCCCTTCCTCACCTTGCAGCAATCTTCGATTCGTGGTGTTCTGTACAATTGGGAATATTACCATTTCTGACCATGCAACAGTATACTTATTGGTTAAGTTTAAGGGCAATATAGCAGGTTCGAGACACGGGAGAATGGATCCCTTTATTCTTCAGGATAGTAAGTTCATTGACTATTTCTGTAATGAATTCAGATCTTCCTTACCCATTAATTCAGATTCAACCAGTAACCATCCATTCTGTGGAAAATTGCTAAGGCCTATGCCAAAGGAATAATTATTTCTTAGGATGCGGCAAAGGTTGGAGCAGGAACGCTTCCTCCAGGCACAGTTGAAGGGAACCGAGAGGGCACACTGTGATAAACGCTCCGTGGCTAGGCTGCAGAGGATCACAACCCATTGGTCTACAGTGAATTCTGTGCTCACACAGACAGCCAAAAAGGAACGTACTTCTGCAAAATAAAGGCTGTTTGAGCATGGTGATAGGCCCGTGCAAGCATTTAGCTATCTTATGAGTAAAAAGAGAGCCACAAAGCCATTACCTCAATTAGGGAAGGTACTGGAACCCTTAGCTGCAATCCGATAAAGGTTAAAGCAGCGGTTAAGTCGGATTTTACTCCGACTTACATCAGACTGATCATTATGAGGATTAAAATGGAGTCCTTCTTCAAGAACTTGGATATTCCAGGGGTTACCCCAAATGAGTGTCTTGCCTTAATGCACTATTGCCAGTGCTGGAGAGTATAAAGCAGCTTCAGGGCGGAAAGGCGCCAGGTCCTGACGGATTTCCAAGTGAACTTTATGAGGAATTTATAAACATATTGTCAGGGCCGATGCCTACCATGTTAGTCACTCACATGGTCACGACTGACTCCCACCAACCTTAAGAGAGGTTCATGTCTCTCTTATACTTAAGAAAACCAAGACACTGAAAGACTGTGCTTCTTAGAGATCCAACTCACTTTTAAATATTGACTTCAAAATCCTGCCTGATACCCTTACATTATGGCTGGAAAATGGGGATCTTTCCATTGTCAAACTGGACCACATCAGCTTATAAAGAGCTGCAGATACACCAGCAATATTAGAACATTACTCAATATGGTCCAAGCGTGTCCAGAACAAACTATATAGGTAAGATCCCTTTAGACACAGAGAAGGCAGTTGATTGGGTTGAGTGGCTGTATGTCTTCTATGTATAAGAATGGTTTGGTCGAGGCAAAGTTTTTATCAAGTGGGTGAGGCTCCTTGAAAGCGATCGTCTGTCCACGTTTCTCACCAACGTTTTGAGATCCTGTAACATTAATATTCCAAGAGGCAGTCCAAGGTAGACCCCTTTGCTCAGTGTTGTTTACGTTGGTCATTGAGCCACTGGTAAAGGCCATCTGCAGGGACCCCAACATATCTGCCCCAGAAGTGGGAGAGAAGTCACCTTAATACCATGAATGTTACAAATTCGGAGGCCATGTCTATGGGCGATGTTGGCGAAATACCTAAAGTCGATGGAGAAACCTGGTTTCTTTTTTCAATGATCCCGGAGGTATGGGGATATTCCCTATTTAGGTATATTCATTAATCCTATCATTGAATTTATATTTAAGTGGAATTTGTCCATTTGTTTGACAAACTTAAACAGACTTTCGAAGATCGGAGGCACTTCCAATATCCTGGCTAGATCGGATAGCTCTAATTAAAATGAATTCCCTCCCTTGTTTGCTATACCCCGTGTTAATGCTTTATTTGATGTTTTCCGGACAGACATTTAGTAGACTTAATGGATAAGTTAGCTCTTTCATTTGTCAGCATAAGGGACCCCTTATCAAGTTAACCAAATTACAAAAGATCCCACAGTTTGTGGGGAATAGATCTTACAAATAGTAAAAGCTATCAATTAAGCTCTTCTTTACCCGATGTTAGTGAGGCCTCGGCGTCAATATGGTTAGATATTGAAGCTTCTCAGGCCAAGCGTTCCCTTATTAGTCTGCTTTTCATAGACAAAATAAGGACATTTATGGAGTATTGACATTTCCCAATGAGTATCAATAATTTTAAAACGTTGAGGGCAATGTGTCCAATCGAGGGCAATATAGCCAAACCTCATTTCTTATCCCAAAACGCGGTATACCGTGTTCCCGATGGGGGATACTGGATTCCATGTTTAAACTATGTGCAACTCGTCGGTGTATCTTGCTTTGATGATTTATCTGAGCGAGAAGCAAGGATGTCCTTTGATCAAATAAGTCATAACTATAGACTACCGAGCAGAGATGTCTTCTGTTTTCTTTTTATCAGATCAGAAATGTTATTCTAAAAAGAACCACGCTTTTACCAGACCCGTACAGATCCGATACACAGAAGAGAGTACTTAGTGCGAAGGACACCCTCTCTGTTAGTGCCCTTCATCATTTGTTGGAGAGTGGCCACTCAGACAAGACTTTGTGCCTTTCTGAGGTCTGCAAAGAGATTTGGGCGTTCAGATCTCTTTGGACACAGGGGAGGATATTTATGAAAATGCAAGAAGGATTTCGATCTGTAAGAATGCTCTTGCCATGTAGTTGAAGATTCTTCATAAAGTCGATCTGGACACAGATCCTCTCTCAAAATTCAAAATGGGAGTATGTTTAAAATACAGAATGACTATGGACACTCTTACACATTGCTTGTTGACTTTGCACCAGCGCTATACAAGTGGTATATTATGCAGAGGATCTTGGAGACCGAATTTAAGATGGATCTGGTTTCCCTTTTCGTGTGCCTACCCAGTGTACCTTACTCCGTCGTGCATAGGGAAAAAAAAATACTTCAATACCCTCATTCTCTGTGTTCAGATAAAACATTTTGTTGCGTTTGGTGCCTGAAAACCCCCTGGGTCTGTTATATTTTCGCAAGCTCGTCATGGAGCATAGGACTTTGGACATTTTTGAAGGTATGGTGCAACAGAAAATAGCGGATTATTATAAGACATGGCAGCCCTTTTTGAATTACAAAGGTACAGGCTGATCTGCCACTCTAATAAGGACATGTATATAGGTATGACGATCATGAACTAATGATTCTAATGTCCAGGCAGGAAGAATTACGGGCAAATGGACGGGTATTAGTTCATGCTCGTGTCGGTTGAGAGCCAAGGTTTTGTCAAACTGAGTTGCATTATTCATTTGTTTTTATTTTTGTTTTTCTTCTGCCCGTTTATTTATCTTTTTGTTCTGTATGTGCATGCACATGGGTGTAATTATGTTCAATTTACATTGTTTTTTGAGTTGGGTACTTTTTGGTTCATTGTAGCATTATGACGATTTTCTCTCAATACCAATATTTTTGAAAACAATTAACATGTTATCCTGGATAGAATAGAGTCCCAAAGGACCACTTTCTCATTGGTAAGACCACAAATTGTGGTTTATCCTCAGGGTCATTACATCTCTGGTGACAGGGTAAGGTTGGGAGGACTTTCCCTTCAAGGGAACCTCCGTCTGTTTGGGGAATTGAACCTGCGCTGTTAGACTTTCTCTGCATCACAAGCCAGCCATCCAGCCAACAGAGTGGGAGATTGCGTAACTGCTATAGACAGAAATAGCCAAACTCAAAGTAAAATATAAACTTTTATAAGAAGGTAAAAGGTACAATTCAGATGACAGTCAAGATAATGGCTGAGGATAAAAAGCCTCGGGAAATTGTATTTTATAAGCAGATAAGTGATTAGGTGCTTTCTTTGGTTGAATATAATAATGTGACACAAGCGAAATAACCACAACTACTAATTGTGATTAGATATCGATAACCGTAAATTAAGAGTATATTTTGATTGGTCTGTGTGAAGCATGCTAAGCATCGCCTGAAAGTAAAAAGCTGATGGAGCACATTTTTTGAAGGGTCCATCCCCATGGGAAATGCCTCCCGATCACATGCTTGAAGAAACTCGTGGCAAAAATTGCCTGGGTGTCGTCTAGTCAGTGAGAGGAAACCAGGGGGGCTGAATGATTGAACGTTCGTGGCTCGTGAAGCTCAGGAGACAGTCAGATCGCCACCGATCTTATTAAATGGTACAGCACATTTGAAGGGCTGAATGGCCTCATTATGGATTTTAATTGCAAGTGATTATAAAAAAAACACTCTGTTCCTTAATGTTTTACTCAAAGAGACACTGCCCTTTTCCTGAAACTGGGAATTATTTGGAATATTATCTGGAACATGCCATAGTCAGCATTCTCCAGAGCATTCTGCAATCTGTGTGGGGTGTTACAAAGGTAGGCAACAGAGGGGGAGAGAGAGGGGGTGGGGATAGGTGCTGCATGCAGGAGTGAGAGTAATGGAGCATGAGCCTTGTTTGGGATCGGTGCTATAACAGATTTACAGTAAGTGTGAGGAAGCAGAGAGAATAGAGTGACCCTTATGCTGACAAAGTGGGGAAGGTTATTGATGCTTGTCGTGTGTTACTGAACATTCTTCAAGACCGCAGATACTGCACTGAGCTCGGTGGTGAGCTCAGACCAGACTTGGTGGGTCTGGAGTTGTTGCCCACTCTGTGAAGATACGTACTAACTCATCCACCAGGACATCCGTGAGTCTGTTGACAACCCGTGGTGTAATTGGCCTTAATCTGCCATGTTCTGGGTAAATTGAACACAGGCAGCTCCAAACTGAGGAAAGCTCAATCGTGTGTCCATTGTTCTTTTAAAGATGGCACCAGTGCCAGAGATCATGGAATATCCAGGGGCATACGAGCGATGGTGCGTACCTCCAGCCAAGACGGGTGGGAAAATCGGGCTGGCATTGAATGGGAGGGATGCCATGGGGTACGGTGGGTAGTTCATGAGGTGAGTTCTATAAGATAGCACAAGGAAATTAGCTCGGCCTCGTGCAGACATGTTTCGGTCATAAGCCATTCATCAGGAATTCATTTCAGAATTCACTTTTTCCGAATCCTCTTAAGAAGAGAATGAGTCAACGTTTTTAATTTCGGGATTCTTCGTTTTGTTTTCAATCTCCCAGTATATGCAGCTATTTGTTTTATTTTAGATCAGCAGTTATCGTAAATGCTGCAGTATTAATGGACAACTTGATCCTGGAAGAAGGGGAAGGGGTGAGGGCAGAACAGCAGGCAATGCGTCAGTCACAGCTTAAGGCCTTGACATTCAGAATGTGAAACCTGGAGTGGAAGTAAAGGAAGGCTTGTCGGAAACTCCGCACTGGAATTTGGCATCATTTGAATAGATGTGACGGATCCAGAGAATGTTGGAGGATGCAGTCTCGCTCGTAGCTGGTCATTGAGTGGCACAGTGGCTAGCAATGCTCCCTTACAGCACCAACGACCTGGGTTCGTTTCCACCCTTTGGTAACTCTCTGTGCGGTATTTGCACTTTCTCCCTGTGTGTGCGTGAGCTTTTTTTGGGTGTTTGGCTTTCCTCTAACAGTCCAAAAATGTCCAGGTCAGCTTCAGTGACCTCACTGAATTGATCCGCAGTATCCAGCGATGTGCAGGTTCAGTGAATTGTCTATGGGAAATGTAGACCTACAGCGGTAACGTTTGGGTTTGTTGATTCAACTTGCAGCTTCATATCCTCGCCAACTGTGGGGAAACTCAATATAGAGAATTTGACATGAAAGTCAGACCTGGTACCTGGTGACTCCATCTCGCCGCTTGCTCCTGCAGACTTCTATCCTGGACACCAACGTCTCGGGGGACACTGCATGTACTACACACCCACCAATGCTGACTGTGACACATGGCAGCTTCATCATGCACTCCCAGCACATCTCCGACCCTCTAACAATACGTCTTCTGTACTTCAATGCTGCAGCTCAGGGTGCACTGACAACTCTCACTGCAATGCTGCTGCAAGGACACTGTGCTCAGGGAGTTGGGCTGAGGCCAAAATGCGTAAAAAAGTATGGTGTACAGCAAATGAAACTGCATTTAGAAGTCTGTAAATTTATATAAGTAAATTACCGAAGCATATTGCCTATGGTGGGCGGCACGGCGGCACGGTGGTTAGCACTGCTGCCTCACAGCGCCTGAGACCCGGGTTCAATTCCTGACTCAGGTGATTGACTATGTGGAGTTTGCACGTTCTCCCTGTGTCTGCGTGGGTTTCCTCCGGGTGCTCCGGTTTCCTCCCACAGTCCAAAGATGTGCGGGTCAGGTGAATTGGCCATGCTAAATTGCCCGTAGTGTTAGATAAGGGGTAAATGTTGGGGTATGGGTGGGTTGCGCTTTGAAGGGTCGGTGTGGACTTGTTGGGCCGAAGGGCCTGTTTCCACACTGTAAGTAATCTGATCTAATCTATGGAAGTTCCACAGTTGCCTTATTGGGGAGAGGAACATTCAGAGAAGTCCACACTTCCTGTCCATGTGCAGGGAGGCTGTGCCCAATGACAGTCTGTTCGCGAGCGTTTGTTCCCATGGAGAAGAAATCAGCACAGGAACAACATCTTGATTGTGATTGTTTTAGGGGGTGGAGGATTTTTGAAGTGATGGTTTCAGCAGAGTAAACGTACAACAGAGCAGAATTATGTAGCCTACGAAAAGAAAATTTTTTTAATTCTCCCTCACAACTGACTTCACGAGAGCAATTGGTGATGGGAGATGTGACCAATAGCCAGCAATGTGAACATGTAGACTAGTCCAGATATATTGTGGACGAATGTGCTGTATTGCTCTGAATGTGATTGATGTCAGTCTCCATGCAATGCATCTGTTTCACTGGAGGGTTTCCCGCTCCTATTAGTAAGAGGCTTCACTCAGTGCACTATCCCTCTGTAGGAACAGATGCATCAGCTCTAACAGTAACAGAGATCAACAGCTGTACAGATCTGAATCTGAGAATAGTGACTGGAACATTACAACAATGGCAAGGAGTTTTTCCTTGAGTCTGTTCAAAATTTTCCCCTCTTGGGGATTTCTAACATATCGGATATCAGCAGTGCTGATGATTATTCTGGGCGGGATGGAGGGTTTGTTTCTCAACTATTCTCGCTATTGTTGGTGTTCTCTACCTCTGTCCATTCATTAATCCCATAAACAAGTTTGAACTTCGTTGCAATTTCTGTTATCTATATTTGTGAGAGAAAGAAACTACTGTCTTCAGTTTCAATTACAGTCTTCATTCATTATCCATGAATTGAAGACCACTCCCTCATAAACATCTGCGAACAAAACTGTGCACAACCTCGAGATCCCTTTTTGCTCTGAACTGATTTATGTCTCGTGTTCTCTCTGTCACCAAACCTGTCCACTCCCAGCTCCTAATATCCCCAATCTTCATCTCTGTGTCAGTGCTGTTGCTGAACAAACCATTGGCTGCACATTGGTAAAATTCAGACTTAATGTTTCAAGCTCTCTTCTGACCACTTCTCCGATTACAAATATTTCAATCATAAAATTGTTCTTGTCTCGGAAGTTTCTCCATGATTAGGACAATGTTTGAATGTGGGAATGTCGCTGGATGAAATTCAGAACCTAAGCTTATTTAACTAAAGATTTTCTTTCAAGTGACTTGTTTCAATTCCACCACAGCCGATGACAGAACTTAAATAAAAATGGTAAGAATTGGAATAAAAGTGAATTTCACGAAAAACAAACATAAAAACAACATTTTTTGTCTGAAAAACGTCATCTTTCCCTGGTCACCTTCGGTAAAGAAATCTAATTAACCCGGTCTGGGTTAATTGTGACTTGAGACCCATGACTATGTGCTTAACTTTATATTGGCTTGTGGAATGGCCTCATAATCAGGGCAATTAGTGATGGTACCAAATGCTGCCCTTGGCAGATGTGACAACATCCCACGAATTAACAAAATTCAGGGTGAAATCAAATAAAGGAAGCTGCTGGAAATGTGAAATTATGGACAGAAATGCAAAGAAATGAACAGAAAGTGCTGAGAAACTTTCCTGAACTGAAAGCAGCTGGAAAGGAGTGTGATTAATACCGTTGACAGGGAAGTCTGCTTTGAAGGAGAGGAGGAATCAATAGAGAAAGAGAGATATAGAAGAAAAAGAGAAAACAAAGAGAATGGTGATCAGCTGGGCTGGAAATCAAATGTGAGATTCACCTCGTTTATTTTTCGCTTTTCCCATCTTCGTGAATAACATGCCCTTGTAAATAAAGGTAACCCCCGCTTTTCAAAAGTTCCCTTTTCGCCACTTCCTTTTCCGAATGACTTACATGAGGACATTGTTTCGCTAACCAAAAGATATCCGAACAGGATTTTCACTTTTACGAAGAAACCCGAATGTTTTCCCATATAAATTATTGCCACTGCACTTTACACCATATCAGCTTGCGAACGGTTTTGTAGGAACACTCTACTTACAAATACAGAGGGAAACCTGTATATATCTAAGATCATGTTTAAAGCGATTTGATTCCCTCTGTCTGTCCTTCCTAAGTGTGGTCATCTTCTTATATTAATTAAGTAGATATGGGTATCTCTGACTGGGGCAGCATTAGTTCATTTTTCCAGTTGCCCTTGAGAAGACCATAAGCCATTGCAGTCCACGTGTTTGATCTGTTTTGGTTTCATTTATTTTAGTCAAATGCACAATGGAAAGGTTTGTTTTAATTGTAGTGCAGGCACATGACCCTAAACAACAAAACAGAGATCACAGGGTCCTTGGACAGAGTGAGGCATACAAGGTTACAGCTTCACAAGAGGTGTGCAAAGTAAGATCGACATTAGCAAGATTAATATTATTTGAAAAGTGAGAGATGTCAATTTGTCAGTTTAATAATAGTAGGGAAAGAAATGTTCCTGAGCATGTTTTCAAGCCTCTGTGTCTCCTCCCTGTTGGAAGAGGTTGTAGGTGATCATTACCAGTTTGGGAGAGAGATCTTTGATGTTGCCAGTCTTTCTGCGACAATGACAAGTATCAATGGACGGAAGGTTGTCTTCCGTGATGGTCTGGACTGTTCACACAAACGTCTGTAGTTTCTTATGGTCCTGGGCACAGCAGTTACCATGTCAGGTCATTGCGCGCCCGAATAGAATGCTTTGAGTTGCCAGTATACAGAGCACTGGGAGACGGGCAGTTTCAAAATAGTTAGATGTAACAGTTGACTATTAACTGGATACCCATATTCTGGTTGCTGTTTTGACAACAATTGAAATTTAAGTGGCAATTTTAAATTATGTCTTCTATACCAAAACCTTGTTGAGTGTATTGTATTTCCAACATCGTACCAATGAGCCATCACCTGCTTCAAACGAATAGAGAAGCCAACGAAGGAGAAAGAGAAAGAAACAAAGAGAAGGAGAGAGAGAACACAGCGAGGGAAACAGATGGACAGTCAGTCAAAGAGAGAAAGGAAACAAAACAAGGAAACAAACAGTCACATGTGCAGGGAGAAGGAAATAAAATAGGTTCAGGGAAAGAAACAGAAGACAGGGAAAAGGAAAACGCAGGGAAATAGGCAGTGTGAGGGAAACAGTGAGAGACAAAGCTTACAGGGAGCAGGGGATAGGGTCAAGGGGAGCTGGGGGGAATGGCAGGAGCTGGGGGTGAGGACCGAAGAGACATGGGTGTGAGCACTGGACGGAGCTTGGGGTAGGGAGGTGAGGATTTATTTTGTCCTGCGCCAAGATATGCAGGCAGATCATGGATCAAGGTAAGCATGGATGTACTGAACAATTTCGGTAAAACATGTCTGAGAGGTATATAAGTTACCCTGCACAGGGAGTGCGCTAGGCGAGGTCAATATGAACAAAATAAACATTATCTGAGGTTAGAGAGTCCATTCATCAGTCTAATAACAGCCAGGAAGAAGCTGTTCCTGAACTTGCTGCTCTGTGTTCAAGCGTCTGTATCTTTTATCCTGATGGAAGAGGTTGTGGGAGATCTTTACAGGCATATGATGGGTCTTTGATAATATAAGAACAAAGAACATTCCAGTACAGGAACAGGTCATTCGGTGGTACAAGCCTGCGCCGATCCAAATCCTCTATCTCAACCTGTATCCTATTTTCTGAAGGTCTGTATCCCTATGCTCCCGGCCCATTCATGTATATTTCCCAAAATATCTTAAACGGAGCACCACTGGTCACAGTTCTCCATTTTAAGAAACTCGCTTGCCCTACTACGCTCTGTCCTGTATTGCCAAGCCAGTTCTTTAACCATTAGCTAGCACACCCTGGACACCATGTGACTTCACTTTCCCCATATCCCGACTATAGGAAATCTTATCAAACGCCTTCCTGAAGTCCATGTACATGACATCTACAGCCCCTCCCTTATCAATTAACTTTGTCCCCTCCTCAAATAATTCTATTAATTTGGTAAGACAAGACCTTCACCACAATAAACCATGTTGCCTTTCACTGGTAAGACCATTTTCATCCAAATGAGAATAGATCCTATCCCTCAGTATCTTCTCTCGCAGCTTCCCTACGCCAGACGTCAAGCTCACTGGTCTATAATTAACTGGATTATTCATGCCGCTCTTCTTAAACAATGGGAATAGAAACTTTCCAGTCCTCCAAGGATGTGTTCAAGGATGTTACAAAGATATCTGTTAAGGCCCTAGCTATTCCTCTCTCCCTTCCCTCAGTAATCTGGGATAGATGTTGACAGCCTTTGTGCGGCAACGAGACGTGTAAGTAGAGTCAATGTTTGGGAGATTGGAGTCCGTAATAGTCTGGGCTGTGAACACAATCTTCTGTAATTTCTGATGGTCCTGGGCACAGTGTTGCCGTACCAGGCCATTACGCACCCGGACAGTACGTCCACAATAGTGCATCTGTAGAAGTAGTGCATGCTAAATATCCTGAGCCAAGTGAGGAAGGAGAGACGTTTTTGAACCATCTTGACTGTCACACCTATGTGAGAAATCCAGGGTAGGTTGCCAGTTCTCATCACTCCGAGGGACTTGACGCTCTGCAATGTCTCGACCGTTGATGTAGATAGTGGCGTATTCCCCTCCTTTCGTTCTAAAGTCAATGATGAGTTCTTTACTTTTGCCGAGTTTGAGAGGGAGGTCATTATCATTCCAACATGCCACCAAACCGACTAACTCCTTTCTGTGTTCACACACATCGTTGTTTGATATCCTTCCTACTTTGGTGATTACATCAGCAAACTTACAGTTGGCATTGTTTGAAATTTGGCAACACAGCCGTGTGTGTACCGTAGTAAAGTAGGGGGCTGAGGGCACAGCTGTATGTGTACAGGGAGTACAGTAAAGGACAAAGGACACAGCCGTGTGTGTACATGGAGTACAGTAGGCGACTGAGGACAAAGCCGTGTGCGTACAGGGAGTACAGTAGCGAGCTGAGGGACACAGCCGTGTGTGTACAGGGAGCACAGTAGGAGGTTGAGTGACACAGCCCCGCGTGTACAGGGAGAACAGTAGAGGGCTGAGTTACACAGCCGTGCATGTACAGGAAGTACAGTAGGAGGCAGAAGGACACAGCCGGGTGCGTACAGGGAGTACAGAAGGGGGCTGAGGGACACAGCCGTGTGTGTACAGGGAGTACAGTAGGGGGCAGAGGGACACAGCCGTGTGTGTACCGGAGTACAGTAGGTGGCAGAGGGACACAGCCGTGTGTGTACAGGGAGTACAGTAGGGGGCAGAGGGACACAGCCGTGTGTGTACAGGGAGTACAGTAGGGGCAGAGGGACACAGCCGTGTGTGTACCGGAGTACAGTAGGTGGCAGAGGGACACAGCCGTGTGTGTACAGGGAGTACAGTAGGGGGCAGAGGGACACAGCCGTGTGTGTACCGGAGTACAGTAGGTGGCAGAGGGACACAGCCGTGTGTGTACAGGGAGCACAGTAGGGGGTTGAGTGACACAGCCCCGCGTGTACAGGGAGTACAGTACAGGGCTGAGTGACACAGCCGTGCATGTACAGGGAGTACAGTAGGAGGAAGAAGGACACAGCCGGGTGCGTACAGGGAGTACAGAAGGGGGCTGAGGGACACAGCCGTGAGTGTACAGGGAGTACAGTAGGGGGCTGAGGTACACAGCCATGTGTGTACCGGAGTACAGTAGGGGGCAGAGGGACACAGCCGAGGGTGTACAGGGAGTACAGTAGGGGGCTGGGGGACACAGCCGTGTATGTACAGGAAGTACAGTAGGAGGCAGAGGGACACAGCCGTGTGTGTACTGGAGTACAGTAGGTGGCAGAGGGACACAGCCGGGTTTGTGTACAGGGAGTACAGTAGGGGACAGAGGGACACAGCCATGTGTGTACAGGGAGTACAGTAGGGGGCAGAGGGACACAGCCGGGTGTGTGTAGGGAGTACAGTAGGGGGCTGAGGACACAGCCGTGTGTGTACAGGGAGTACAGTAGGAGGTTGAGGGACACAGCCGTCTGTGTACAGGGAGTACAGTAGAGGGCTGAGGGACACAGCCGTGTGTGTGTAGGGAGTACAGTAGGGGGCTGAGGACGCAGCCGTGCCTGTACAGGGAGTACAGTAGGGGGCTGAGGGACACAGCTGTGTGTGTACAGGGAGTACAGTAGGGGGCTGAGCAGAGAGCCGTGTGTGTATAGGGAGTACAGTAGGGGGCTGACGGATACAGCAGTGCGTGTACAGGGAGTATAGTAGAGGGCTGAGGGACGCAGCTGTGCGTGTACAGGAGTACAGTAGGGGGCTGAGGAAAGCAGTCATGTGTGTACAGGGAGTACAGTTGTGGGTTGAGGACACAGCCGTGTGTGTACAGGGAATACAGTAGCGGGCAGAGGACACCACTGTGTGTTTACAGGGAGTACATTTGGGTGCGGAGGGCACATCTGTTGGTGTACAGGGAGTAAAGTCGGGGTGAGGACACAGCCGTGAGTGTACAAGGAGTACAGAAGCGAGCTGAGGGACACAGCCGTGTGTGTACAGGGAGTACAGTAGGGGGCTGAGGACACATCCTTCAGGAGCTCCAGCGTTGAGTGGTATTTTGGCGTAGGTGCAGATACCTATCTTCACTAATTATGGTCTATGGGTTAGAAACCGGGGGATCCAGTTGCAGAGGGTGGAGCAGCAACTAAGTCACGGAATTTTGAGATCGGTCTGGAGGGTATATGATGTTTAAGGTGGAGCTGTCATCAATGAGCAGGAGTCTAGTGTAGGTGTCTTTGTTGTCCAGATGTCCTAGGGATGAGTGCAGGGCTTGGGGTATGGCATCTGTTGTGGACCCGTTACATTAGTCGGCATATTATAGGGGATCAATTCAGGCTGGGAGATTGGAGGTGATGTGGGCCATAACCAGCCTTTCACATCACTACAGGTTTATTGAGATTAGAGCCACTGGGCGGTAATCATTGTCATTAAAGCATGAGTTTTCTCACTTACAAGGTTGAATGTATGATTTGGAGATGCCGGTGTTGGAATGTGGTGTACAAAGTTAAAAATCACACAACACCAGGTTATAATCCAACAGGTTTAATTGGAAGCACAATGATGAAGGCTTATGTTGGTCTTCCTGAATCAGGTTGGGACTTGACCTTATGGGAGTGAAAGGCTGAAATTGTATGTGAATACCTCTGCCATGTTGGTCCTCACAGGATCTGAGTGCTCAGCCGGGAACACTATCCAGGGCCGTCGCATTCCTTGATTTGACCTGCAGAAAGACTAATCATACCTGCAACGGTGACAGTGGGCACAGGTACATCCGAGGCTGTTGGGGCAGGTTTCAGCTTGGCAGTCACACAGTTATTCATCATAGACATCCCCTCGCCGACCTTCCTCCATCGTCATCAATACATAGTGACATGGTTGGTGTGAGCATCACTCAGTTAGTGTTGAGACGGAGTGACATCAATAGACTGGGATTGTGCGCCATAATGAAGTAAACTCACAACAAAAGGAGGTAGTGTGTGCTTCTACTGAGAGTCAGTGATGCAGGGAGTGAAGACTTTACAGGTGTAATTCAAGTCAAGCCACTGCTTCAACCTGAATGGAGTCAAGCACCTTGACCGTTGTGTTTTATAGATGGCGGACGGTCCTTAGGGAGCCAGGAAATGTATTATATATGAACAAACTGAACAAAGGACTTGAAGGCAGTTTTGCTAAGTTTGCAGATGATATTGAGGAATGGGGAAGCGGCAGAAAGGCTTGAACAGTTTAGGACTCTGGGAAAACACGTGGCTGATGGAACACAATATGGGAACACGTGAAAATATGCACTTTGGTAGGCGGAATAGAGGAGACACTATCTTATAATAGGATCCATTAAATCTGAAGCACAAAAGGATTTTGAAGCACTCGTCCTCTCTTATGGTTAACGTGCATGTTCGGTTGGAGGTTAGGAAAGCAAAAACAATGTACACATTCATTTCAAGAGAGCAAGAATGCAAGACGGGAGATATACTGCTGAGAATGTAATGGGCTATGGACAGACAGCATTTGGCCAATTGTGAGCTGTTTTAGACACTATCTCTGGAGAAAGATCTGCTGGTGTTGGAGGTGATCCATCCTGGGGATGACGGCTTGTCATATGAGCGGCAGTGTGCGTACTCGATGGAATTTAGAAGAATTGTGGCGGTGGAGGGGTGTCTGATTGAAACTAATGGATTACTGATAAAATTGATACAGTCAGTATGTAGAAGATATTTCCACTTTTCATAGAGACAATGATAAAAAGGGACAGTATCAGAATGAAGGAATGGGCTGAATGGCCTAAGTCTATTGCTATATCTCATGCCGTTTAGGACACAGGGTCTATTATTCAGTATTGACCTGTAAATCTCTAACCTGCTCTTGTAACCCTTGCATTTGTATGTTGATTTGACTTCACCTTCTGGTCAATGGTAACCCCTGTGATATGGACGCTGGGAGGATTCAGGGTCAGCCAGTATTCCATTAATATTTTGAATATGAGCTGCTATCAGTGAGTCTCATCTGGCAGGAATACATTCTCTCTACGATGATTGTCATTTTCTGTCTGGTGGTTTGGAAGGATTGATCCTGTTACGCCAGTATTGTTGATTTAAACAAAACAGGTGCAATTTATCACAGCATTCAGCAACAATATGTCATCGAATACTGAACACCCTTCTAATAACAGAACAGTCGAAAATGTTCAATATTAGAAGCACTGCTTTCCTGTTCGTGTTCAAATCAGATAACCTGTCCGATCGAGATGCTCAACTTGGAACTATTTTTTAAAAATATTTTTGGATGTGGGCATCGCTGGATGTGCCCAGCATTTCTTGCCCGTCCCCATTGCCCTTGAGACAGTGGTGCTGAACTGCCTTCTCGAACTGCTGCAACCTACCTGCGGTGCATTGACCCACTAGTGACTAAAGAGGGAATTCCAGGGTTTTCACGCAGCAACAGTGAAGGAACGGCAATGCATATCCAAATCAGGATGTTGACTCGCTTGGAGGGGAATTTGAAGGTGGTGGTGTTCCCAAAAGTCTACTGCCCTTGTCATTCTAATTGGAAGTGTTCGTGAGATTAGAAGGAGCTGTCTGAGGATCTTTGGGGAATTCCTCCATTTTGCCTTGTTGACAGTGCACTCTGATGCTCCTTATTGACTATGGAGAAGGGAGTGAATGCTTGTGGATGTGGTGCAAATCAAATGGGCTGTTTTGTCGTGGATTGTGTCAAGCTTCTTTAGTGTTGCTGGGGCTGTACCCATTCAGGCAAGTGAGGATATTCCATCTCATTCCTGACTTGTGCCTTGTAGATGATGGGCAGGCTTTGGGTAGTCAGGAGGTGAGTCACTCGTGCAGTATTCCTAGCCTCTGATCTGCTCTTAGATTCCTGTGGCGAGTCTAGTTGATGTTCTGGTCAATGAACTCCCCCCCCGCCCCCACCACCACCACCAGAATATTGATAGTGGGGGAGTTTACTGATGATAACGCTGCTGAATACAAAGTGGTTATATTTTTTCTTACTGATGACAGTCATTGTCTGAATTTATGTGACGCCAATGTTACTTGCCACTTGCCAGCCCAAGGAGGAGAAAGTGAGGTCTGCAGATGCTGGAGAACAGAGTTGAAAATGTGTTGCTTGAAAAGCGCAGCAGGTCAGGCAGCATCCAAGGAACTGGAGATTCGACGTTTCGGGCATGAGCCCTTCTTCAACAATCTTCCCAGCCCAAGCCTGGATATTGCTTTGGGAATGGACTGCTTCCATATCTGAACATTTGCGAATCGAGATAAACATTGTGCAGTCATCATCGAATATCCCCAATTCTGCCTTATGATGGAAGGAAGGTCATCGTTCAAGTGGCTGATTATGTTTGGACCGAGGATATTATCCTAAGGGATTACAGCAGAGATGTTCTGGAGCTGAGATGACTGACCTCCAACAACGATGACAATCTTCCTGTCTGTCAGGTATGACTCCAATAATGGAGTGTTGGCCCGCAATACCGTTTTTGCTTGGGGTCCTTGATGTCACATTTGGCAGAATGCAGCCTTGATGTCAAGGGCTGGAATTCAGTTCATTTTTCTATGTTTGAAACAAGGCTGTGACGAGTTCAGAAGCTGAGTGTCTCTGGCAAACCCCAAACTGGGCGTCACTGAGCAGGTTAGTTTTGAGCAGGTGCTACTTGATAGCACTGTTAATGACACCTTCCATCATTTTACTGATGATAGAGAGGAGACTGATAAGACGGTGTTTGGACGGGTCGAATTTATCCTGCGTTTTATGAAAAGAGCATCCTTGAACAGGTTTTCCCTATTGTCGGTTTGTAAACATACTGGAACAGCTTGGCTAAGGGAGCGTGATGTTCTGGATCACAAGTCTTCAGGACTATTGCTGGCATGTTACCAGGGCCCATAGCCTTTGCAGTATCCAGTGCCTTCAACCGTTTCTTGATATCAGTTAATCGAATTTGCTGAAGACTGGTGTCTGTAATGATGGGGACCGCAGGAGGAGGCCGAAATGGATCACCCTCTCAAAACATCTGACTGAAGATTGCAACGAAAGCTTCAGCCTTATATTTTGCATTGATGTGCTGCGCTCTTCCATCATTGAGGTTGGGGATATTTGTGGCGACTCCTACTCTGGTGGGTTGTTTAATCGTCGGCCACCCTTCACGATCAGATTAGCAGAACTGCAGAGCTTAATTCCAATGTATTGGTTGAGGCATCGCTCAGCTCTGTCTGTCCCTTGCTGCTTTTGCTATCTGGCACACAAGTATTTCTATTTGGACGATTCAGCAGATGAATATTTTATCTTTATATATTCCTGGTTCTGCACCTGACATGCCCTCCTGCATTCTCCATTGAACCAGTGTTAATTCTCTGGTTTGATGGTAATGGTTGAGTGGGTGACATGCTGGGCAGTGACGTTACAGATTGTGCTGGAGTATAGTTCTGCTGCTATTGATGGTCCACAGTGTCTTATGGACGCTCAGTCTTGAGTTGCTAGATCTGACAAAAGTCTGTGCCATTTAACACGGTGACAGTGCCACACAACACAATAGAGTTTAGGGAGACAATAGACTTGGTCTCCACAATGTCAGTGTGGTGGTCACTTTTACTGATACTATCATGGACACATACATTTGCAGTTTGTAGATTGGTAAGGATGAAGTCAGGTATGTTTTTTTACCTGCTCGTTCACTCCCTCAACACCTTCTGCAGACCCAATCTAGTAGCTATGTCCTTAAGAGCCGACCAGCATGATCAATAGTACTGCTGCCAAACCACTCTTGACAGTCGATTTTGAAATCCCCCAGCCAGAATAAACTTTGTGCCACAGTCAGTGCATTTTCCAAGTGTTGTTTAACATGGAGGAGGACTGATTCAGCGGAGGAACAACGTTATGTGGTAATCAGTGAAAGTCTCCTTTCCCCATGTTAATTTCTGTTATTTCTGTAATGTATGATTCCGTGAGTATGGCTATGTCGGGCTGTTTCTTGACTAGTCTGTAAGGCAGTTGTCCCAATGTTGGCACGAGACCTCAGATGGTAGTAAAGAAGACTTTTCAGGTTCTACAGTGATGTTTCTAATGTTGACTTTTCCGGTGCCCATTTCAATGACAGGTGGTCCATCCGGTTTCATTTATTTGAAACTTTGTAGCGCTTGGTACAACTGAAAGACTCATTAGACCGTTTCATGGGGCGATTGGGAGTCAATGACATTGCTTTGGGTCTGGAGTTGCATGTCAGCCAGACCAGGTGAGGATGGAAGATTCCTTTATTGCAGGATATTGGTGAACCAGGTAGATTTTTCTGACAATTGGCAATGATTTCATTCTCATCAGGAGATTCTTAATTCCAGGGATATTTTTACATTATTGAATTGAATTTCCACCATCTGCAATGGCGGGATTCAACCTGGATCCACAGAACAGGAGCTGATTTTTCTGGATTGATAATTTATTGGTAATACCATGAGACCTACTTGGAACTGCATGTTGTACCCAGCTGCCATTCCTTGTGTTGTCCTGTTTTTCATTAATTGCTTATGTTATTCTGGAATCTCATCCTTCATTAAATCCTGATTGAAATACACAGTCATGAACGCCTTGTCGACTGCTCGAATTTCGTTCAGTCTGTTTTGTTTGAACAGATATTTCAAGGCAGCTGTACACCAGAGAAGAGCAGGAAAAGATAATGGGTGATTGTGCACTGGACCTGTCACCGGGTCAGCAGGTCTGTCCAGGAAGTAGTTATTGTGGGTCAGTGAACCTCAATTATTATGGCATGGATGGAGGCCATTCAGCCCATCGTGGAGTCACAAGCTCTCCAACTGCACAATTGGAGATCGAGAGAGTGTGTGAAGAGAGATTGTGTGAGAGAGGAATAAACAGAGAGAGAGAGAGAGAGAGAGAGCAAGTGAAGAGAGATAAACTGAGAGAGGATTGAAAGAGGAGCTAGTGACTGAGAGTGAGAGGAAGAGGTGTTAGATGAGGGTGAGGTTAGATAGATCAGAAGACTGCATTACTGTAGATAAATATGGACAAACACAAGTTAGAAGCTTGATTTAGAAATTCCTCAGAATGGCAAGCCCTTTGTCTGAGCGCCACACACTGTGAGCACTGTGTTGATACTGGCTGTCATCCCAGATTATTTATTTCCAACAATATCACAGAGCTGGGTTACTGACAACTAAACATAACCCATTAGGCCAATAGACTGTTTCCATGGAGAAAGCAGAGTTTTTAAATAGGCTATGCCAAAAGCAGCAGGATACTGTATGAGAGACTATGCCAGAGAATCTCAGTGAGGGCACTCACTGACAGAGGTAAAATCACGATCTTAGCTGTGAGTCAAATAATGATTGATAAAGTTTGTATACCACTTTCCTCGTTATGTAATTCATGTTTCAATTTATATAGCTCAATATCAGGAATGTATTTTAACAACCTTATCTCTTTGTACTTTGCATATATTGGTGTGAGCAGAAAATCATTTTGTTCCTGTATTTTATATTGCATAAACGCATTTCATTAATATTGTCTCTGCTAATTCCTCATTGTAGATGTATTCTTTAATCTGTTCTTCATATGAGTTATACAGAGTAACATTCCAATTCTGGTAAATGGGAAACATCACTGCCCCTCCACCCAGTCAAATCAGCCATGTCCCCCAGTCCTCTCCGTCTTCTGTCTTTTCCCCAATATCATAATCACAATGTAATTGAAGTCCATTAAATGACACTTCATGACAGTTCCTTAACATCGATAACATCAACAGCATGACCCTCACTTGCCCTTCTCTGATCCTGGAATAACAATCTGAACTGCGTTTGTCATGTGTAATTCTCTGTTAATGTATCCATGCCGTTTGTTTGTTGTAACCCACGTTTATTTTGGCACATTTTGCTATTAGATCTTGGATGATAGATGTGTTCTCAATGTTTTACTGATTTTGCAATGACTGATCAGTAGTTATAGGACTTATTTCTGTATTTATGAACAGAGAAGCATGTTTATGTTCCGTTAAACTTCTGGCCTTACTTCCATGTCCAAGGCTGATTGAATGATTACATACAATCAATCTGCCACCTTCAACATTCCTTCCTTCAGTCACACTCGCATATCACAACCAGAATGCATAAATATTCAACATTATTTTGAATTTTAATAAAGTAGCATTGAATTCAAAAGGGTTAAATGGAGCTATTTGTTCAGCGATTGTAATGATGTCAGTCTCCATGGATCGAATGCATCCCTAGGGATTTTCTCTCTTCTATCAATAAGGGAATGCTTTCAGTGTTGTCTCCCATAGTATGAGCGGGAGCATGTCCAACAGCAGTAACAGCGATTAGCAGCTTCCGAGAGAAGAGCAGGAGAGATGGGAATCTGGGAACATTAGACTGGAATATTCCAACAATGGAGAGGAGTTTATCCGATGGTCTGTACTGGCTTTCCCAGCCTTGGATATCATTAGCATCGCAGATTGAAGATGTACTGATGGTTATTCAAGCTGGTTACTATCCTATCCTTGCTATAGTTGGTGTCCCTGGTAAGTCACTCTGTCTGTTTAGGGAAATGGTCTGAACTGAATCGATGCTCATGAAATGCAGATTTTGGAAAGGTGCAAGCCAACGTTTTCAGCTCCAATCAAAGATTCCATTCCTTAGAAATTATAACTAACAAACTATTATTTACAAATTACTCACCAATACGCGAGGGTAAAACACACTGTTCTCGACCTCTTTGATTCATTTTCTCCTGCAAAGTGATCCTGCAATCCTGTCCAGTACCACCATTAAGATGTCCCAGTCTCCTCCTCAGCCTCAGTTCAATTCCTGAATAAACCAACGTTTGTGTCTTTGTTAATTCCAGATACATCTGCTTCAAGTCCCATTCTAACCACGTGTCCATTGGAAAATAATTGCACTTGAGATGTTTAACTTGTTCTCTGCACAAAATCTGAAAGATGGGCAGACAGTGTATGGTGGGTCACGTCATTGGCTGGTATTCTAGAACCACAGAATAATAATCTGTTGATATCGGCTTGCCTTATGTCCATTAGAGAAGGCAGAGGGTAATCTTTCTCTGGTCAAGTCTCTGTTTAACTACAAACCCACGGCAATTTGTTTTATTATTTATTGTTCTGTGGAACAGCTGAACCAGCCACTCAGTTCTAGATCGGCATAACATACTGGCCTGACCATGGCTGCACACATCCCGTGAGGGCAGAACAAAAGGAAAGGTAGCTCCCTTCCTCTGCCTGCATCCCATATTCCAACAGCCTATTTCCATTCAGGTAGGTAGTCATTCACTGTTTTAGATGAATTCTTTGTGATTGAGTCTCTCCCAAGAGTGATGTCCATCTCGATGGGCACCTCTGTTGCTGGCTTTATTGATGCTGTCCTACAGATGTAAGGATGTTTTTAAATTCTACGCCAGTGGCAGTGCATTGTAAATGAATTGTTTCCTGTCTCACACGAAAGAAATGGAGACAGCTAAGTCAGGGAAAGTAATTATTGCGATCAAACATGAGAGTGTTATTGAGGCAGTATTTGTGGTATTGTAGACAGATTTTCTTTCCATTATAAGGAGTGATCTCCTTACCACAGAGAGAGTGAAGAAGATTTCCGCCAGATTGATCCCTGGGATGATGGCACCATGAGGAGTGAGTGAAGGTTGATCTGTAGCGCTGTGAGAGAATAAGAGGTTGAACCCTGAGAGGGATGGGCAATCACTCCTAATATTCTAAACAGACAATGAGAAGGTGATAAATTCCATGACTGCTATTTCATTCAGGATGCATGATTCGGGATAGTTTAAGTGCCTGGGCGGACGTCACACGCACCCACCCCAATCCTTACTCCCCATTGAGAGAGATGGAGTGGTCCAAGTTTTGAATAAACTCTCCCAACATGAATACAGTGCATTTGGTGTGTGATCTTGCACTGAATGTCATATTATCCACCACCCCGACAGCAGCCACAATACCTTCATTCTAAAGCAGTTAACTATTCCCACCAGCTACTGACATTCATGAAGGACATGAACCTATCTTCTCAGAGATGCAAAGTACTTCCTTAAGGTTTAGACCAGAAGACTATAAGATGTTGCAGCATAAATTAGGGCAGTTAGCTCATCGGGTCTTCTCCGTCATTCAATCATCGCTGATAGGTTTCTCAAACCCATTCTCCGACCTTCTCCCCATAACCCTTCATTCCCTGGATAGTCAAAAACTATCTATCTCCCTCTCAAATATACTCAATGACCTACCCCCACAGCTTTCTGGCAATAAATTTCAAAGATTTACCATTCTATGGTTAAATAACTGTCTCCTTATCACTGTTTTAAAAGGTGTTCCCTTTCATCTAAGGCTGTGCCGTTTCGGATTCTAATCCAATGGAAACATCTTTTCAGCATCCACTCTCTCCAGGTCATTCAGTATCCTGTCTATTTCAATTATATTCCCTCTCATCCTTTCAAATTTTATCAAGTATAGACCCAGAGTACTCAAACACTCCTCACGCAAAAAGCTTTTCATTCCGATGACCACTCTCGTGAAAATCTTCTGAACACGCTCCAGGACCAGTACATCCTTCCTGAGGTACGGAGCTCAAAAATGAGCACAATACTCCAAATGTGGTCTGACCAGAGCAGGATACAGTTAGTTCTTATATTCAATTCTTTTCGGAGTAAATGCTCCCAATCATAATTGCAATTAACCTCCTAACTACTGCCTCAACCTGCAAGCTGACCTTGAACAGAACCCTGCACTGGAACTCCCAAGTCCCTTTGCACTTCAGTTATCTGAATTTTCTCGTCATTTAGGAAATAGACCATGCCTCTATTCTTCGTATCAAAGTGCATGGCCTCACACTTTCCAAAGTTGTAGTGCATCTGACGATCTCTTTACCTGTCCAAATCCTCGTTCAGCCTCTCCGCTTCCTCAATGCGACCTGACCATCTCCCTATCTTTGTATCGTCTGAAAATCTAACCAGAGTGCCCGCAATTCCCTCGTCTAGATTGTTAATATAACAGGTAAAAAGTTATGATTCCAACACTAAGCATTCTGGATCTCCACTTGTCACCGGCTGTCATCCTGAGAAGTACACTTTTATCCCTACTCTCTGCTTTCTGCCAGACAGACAAGCTTCTATCCATGCCACTACCTTGCCTCTAACACCACGGACCCTTATCATGCTCAGTAATCTCCTGTGTGACACCTTGTCAAAGGCCTTCTTGAATTCCAGGTGGATAACATCCATTGGCTGTGCTTGGTCGAGCTGCTCATTTCCTCTTCAAAGAATTCCAATAGATTTGTCAAGCATTAACCTCCCTTGATGAAATCATGCTGACTTTGCCCTATTTTACTTTCAACTATTCAGAAATCTCATCCTTCACAATGGATTCCAGGATCTTACCCATGGCAGAGTTTAAACTATTCATGGTGTTTGTTTTTGTCTTTTTCCTTACTCCATTGTTAAAAATGGGTGTCACGTTAGTGGGTTTCCTGTGGTCTGGGATCGTTCCTTACTCTAGTAATTGCTGAAAGATAACCACGATTGCCTCCACTCCCTCTTCAGCTATCTCCCTTATAACACTGGGATGTAGTCCATCTGGTCAAGCCACCTTCGGACCATTACATTTTTTTCTAGTATGTTCTCCAGGATGGGGGCCATCATACTCAGCTCTGGCCCCTCAATCTCTTGAAGGTTTAAGGTATTACTCGTGCCTTCCACCATGAAAGCTGATGCAAACTAATTAGTCAGTTCCTTGGCCATTTGCTCGTTCCCCACTGCTATCTCTCCAGTATCATTTTTCAGCAGTCCAATGTTCACTTCTACCACTCTTTTATACTTCATAAATTGAAAGAAACGGTTACAGTTTTCCTTTATATTACTGGCTAGCTTACCCCCATATTTAATAATCTCCCTCCTTATTTGATTTTGTTTGCCCTCTGTTTTATCTTTGTAAACTTTCCAATCCTCAGGTTTCCCACTGCACTTTGCCACATTATAACATTTCTCTTTTGCTTTTATGCTATACCCGACTTCCCTCGTCAGCGATGGTTGCCCCATCCTCTCTATGCAAGCCTCTTTTTCCTCAGCATAAATCTCTACTGTATCCTGAATTGCTCCAAAATCTCTTGCCATTGCTGTTATACTATCCTTCCTGCTGGGCCCGTCTCCCAGTCAATTCTATCCAGCTCCTCACTCATGTCTGTGTAATCGCCTTTATTCAGCTGCAATACCGTTACTTCTGATTCTAACTTCTCCACCTGAGTAAATTCAATCATATTATGATCACTGTAATCTTAAGATCCCCTCATCTAGTCTGCCTGCACAAACTGCTCCAAAACGCCATCTTGTAGACATTCCACAAATTCCTTGTCCTGCCAACCACGATCAATCTGAATTCCCAGTCCATCTGTATAATAAAATCCCATATGATCACTGTAACTTTGCTTTTCCTGCAAATCTTTCTAGTTCCTGGTGTATCTTACACCCCAGCTCCCTGTATATTACTCCAACTGCATTTTTTCACCTTTTTTGATTCCTCAATTCTACCGACACAGATTCTACACCATCTGACCTTATTTCATTTCTTAATATTGATTATTGATTCGATTCCATTCTTAATACTGAGGCAAATCTATCTCTCTGCCCATCTGCCTATCTTTGCAACAGGATGAATATCCTTGAATATTCAGCTCCCCATCCTAATCCTCTTGCAGTAATGTCACTGTAATACCCATGATGTCGGACCTGCCAATTTATGGATGAGTCACAAGCTCATTTACCTTATTCCTTATACTGCATGTTTTCCGATATAATAGTTCAGTCCTGTATTATCCGTCGCTCTTCTCATTGTCATTTGTTTGTCCATTTGTTGGTACCTACACGGACCCTGACCACTGGATCATTCCCCTCCCGCTCCAAGTTCTGCAACCCAGATGATATATCCCAAACCCGAGCACCAAGTAGGCAACACAACCTTCAGAACTCATAATCCCGATCACGGAGAACAGTATCTATGCTTTTAACTATACTATCCCTAATTATCCAGCATTGGCCAGCATGGTGACACAGCAATGCTGACTCACAGTGCTAGAGACATGGGTTCATTTCCAATCTCTGGACCCTGTCTGCGTGGATTTTGTACATTCTTCCTGTGTCTGCATTGGGAACATTAACTCTTTTCTCTCTCCACAGTACATCTCTGTGTTTGCTTCAGATTTCTACCATCTACAGTATTTTTGCTTTTGTTCGATGGAGAAATGCAGCGAATGTGTCAGGTTTTTGTAAAAGCAGCCGTGGTTCGCGGGTTCCTCTGTGTGTTTAGGAATCTTGCCAGGCCACTTGGCTGAGTGCAGTGTCCCTGGATGCCCATTCCATCTCTCTCAGTTCCCTCAGTCCATTGTCACTACATGCAGCATTTCCTTGTGCCAGCCCGGGACTCCCCACAGCCTGGCAACTGGATACTCCCTTCGCAAGACTGTGCACACAACGACACTGGGAACTTGCAGATCCGCTAGGGATGCTGGGTAAAGACCCTGCCATTGAAAGGAACAGAATAACTAGAATGTAATTGAATAGCAATGCTGAGTAAACAGATTGAATTACATCCATCTGATCTGACATTTTCTAATCTTCTGTTTACCCTCGTCCAACTGAAAGTAGATGGCCCATATGTATGCCTTGTCAAACAGGCTTGGTGGCGGGGATAGATATCAGATCCGGTGGTCATTGGACTGATTCAGTGGTCTCACTTTCCTGATGTCACACATAAGTTTTTATTATCAAGTCTATCCAGATTTTAAAAAAAGGCCTTGCTGGAGTTGTGCTGAAAGGATATTTGAATCTTGGAGACATTAGAATATGTCACGTGCGAGTGAGGTTAGGAATCGTAAGGTAGCACATTTAAATACACGATCAAAGTGCTGGTCGGGGAGGTAGCACTTCCGATATGTGGATCATTGGGATTCCCGAGTCAGGAGGATATACATGAAAACGACGGGATGAACCTGAACTGGCAGCAATTTATGATATGTGGATTATTGGGATTCACGGGTCAGTAGGATACACACAAGAAGGATGGGATGCACATGAACTGATAACAATCTCCGATATGTGGATCAATGGAAATCCCGCGTTGATAGGATAGAAACAAGATGGACGGGATGGACTTCAACTGGCAGCAATCTCCTGGCAGGCAGGTTTAATATTGTCCTTTACGAGTGTGTAAACTAGCGTGTGGCCGTGGTGAGGGAGGGGTGTGGTGGGGAGGGGTGTGTAGAACCACAGCAATAGGTCCACAGGTACAGTAACTGAGGAGGAGTTGGAGACTAATCCTAGTACAGCTAAGACCAACAACAAAAGAAAACAGGCAGAGGGTACTGAGCACAATGGCCTGGCAGTCTGAAGTGTGCTGATTTTAATATAAGGAATCTGTTTGTTTGAACAGATATTTCGAAATCACTGCATGTCAGAAAATAGGAAGAGAAAATGGTTAATTGTCCACTGTGTCCTTCATTGCACCAGCTTGTCTCTCCAGGCACCAAAACTTGTTACTGTTGGTCAGACATCTTCAGAATTAATACAACACAGAAGGAGGCCATTCAGCCCACAATGCGTCCATGAGCTCTCCAACTTGACAGCTTGAAAATTGAGGGAATGATCGGAGCTAGACTGAGTAGGAGAGAAATAAATAGAGAGAAAGACAATGAAGTGAGATAAACAGAGTGAAAAAAGGAGCTACACAATGCGAGCAAGGGGTTTCTGAAGTTAGATCAGGAAACAGCATGAGGAGAAATGCACAGAAACTTTTCTTAGAATCTCTCACAGACTGTAAGCCCTTTGTCTGGTGCCATACCCTGTGAGCACCATGCTGATACTGGCTGTCATCCCAGATCATTTATCACCAATAACATCCCAGAGCTGAGTTGCTGACTGCTAAACACAATCCAATAGACCAATAGATTGGTTCCAGGTAGAAGGTGGATGAATTTAAATATTCTGAGCCAACAGGAACTTGGAGCCCCTCTAGACACTGCGTGAGAGGCAGGGTGGAATCTCAGTGAAGGGAATCACTGGCAGAGGGGAAATCAGGATCTCAGCTGTGGGTCAAATAACGATTGATAAAGTTTGCACAACACTTCCATGGTTTTGTAATTCACATTGCAATTTATATTGCTCCACATAGTAAGTATATTTCAACAATATTGTATTTTTCTAGTTTTCACATTTTGGTACGTACAGAAAAGCTTTTTGATTCTTTTATTTTGTGTTGAATAAACACATTTTATTACTGAGGAAGAAAGGACCTGCTCCGATGGGACAGTCGTCATCTGAACCGTGCTTGGATCAGAATCCGACTGAATCCTGACCAAGGCTGTAGACAGAGCTATAAACTGATTAGGTGTGTGTGTGTGTGTGTGTGTGTGTGTGTGTGTGTGTGTGTGTGTGTGAGAGAGAGAGAGAGAGATGGAGGTGTGGGGGGAGTCGTTTGGTGGGGGGGCGGGTTGCAGTTATAGGGTTTATTTAGAAAAGCCGAATTAAAAGAGGAGGTAAGAGTACAGAACTCAGGAGAGGTTATTAAATTCTCCAGCACAGACACAAATAGGATAGAGCATCTGGAAATGTTGAACATATCAAACTTCAAGCGCACTGCACAAATGAATGACAATGAGAAGAGGGACGGTTAATGCAGGACTGAAGGGGTTATAACTGAATGCATGCTGTATAAGGAAAAAGGTAAATGAGCTTGTGGCACAGAATTAAATCGGCAGGTATGAAGCGATGAGAATCACAGAGATGTGGCTGCAAGGTGATCTGAATATTTATGGATGTTTATCCTATCGAAAAGATGGGAAGTTGGCTGAGGGAGTGGATTTGCATTATTAGTAAGAAATGAGATTAAATCAATATTAAGAAAGGAAGTAAGGTCAGATGGTGTAGAATCTGCGTGGGTAGAATTGAGGAACCACAAAGGTAATAGAACGACTGTTGAAGTCTTGTACAGGGCTCCAAAGAGTAGTCAGGACGTGGGGCATAAGATACACCAGGAGATAGAAAAGATGTGTAGGAAAGGCAAGTACAGTAATCATGGGTGATTTCAATATGCGGGAAACTGGTAACATCAGGTTGGTAGTGGTTCACAAGAAAAGGTATTTAGGAATGTTTATGAGATGGCCTTTTGGATTTACTTCTGGTGGAGCCCACTCAGAAACAGATGATACTGGATTTAATGACGCAGGATTCGTAATGGAGATTAGGGTGAAGTTAAACGTTGGAAGCAATGATCAGAATATGGTTGACCTTCTTCTGCAATTTGAGAGAGAGAAGATAGAATCAGAGCTAACGGTATTTCAGCTGAATAAAGGCAACTACAGAGGCATAAGGGAGAAGCTGGGTAGAATTGACTAGGAGAGCGGTCAATCATGAAAGTCAAGGGAACGGAAGTGGCAGCAGATTCCATGATTAATTCAGGACACACAGCAGGGATTCTTGCCGAGGAATAGAGGTATGGTACAGGGAGGATGAGGCAGTCAGGGCTGACCTCGGAAGTCAGGGATTGCATACAAGCAAAAGAGCAAGCATATAATGCAGTGGGGGCAGTGGGAAACTAGAAAATTGGGAAACTTACAAAGATTAACGCTGGCAAAAAACGGACAGAGAATATTAAATATGAAGGAAAGCTAACCAGTAATACAAAGGAGACTGTAAGAGGATCATTAGATATATTAAGTGCAAAAGAGAGGCAAAAGTGAATATGGACCACTGGAAAATTATGCTGGAGAGACAGTAGCGGAAAACAAAGAAACGAATGAGGAACATTGCATCAATGTTCATGGTGCAAGACATAAGTAATTTCCCAAAAATTGAAGAGAGTGAGAGGGCAGAGCTGAGTATGGTGGTCATCACCAAGGAGAACATGCTAGAAAACAGAACGGCCTGAATTTGGATAAATCACCTGAATCATATGGATTACACCGCAGCATTGTAAGGGAGATAGCTGAAGATGTAGTGAAAGTGAAAGTGGTAATCTTTCAGGAATGACTAAAATCTGGAATGGCTGGAAAATTGCTAACGTGACACTCCATTTAATAAGGGAGTTAGGCAGAAGATGGAAAATTACAGACTGATTAGCCTAACCTTGGTTGTGGGTGACATCCTGGTATCCATCGTGAAGGATGGGATTTCTGAATACTTGGAAGTATTTAGTAAAATAGTGCAAAGTCAGCATTGTTCCATCAATGGGAGGTCATGCCTGACAAACCCACCTGCTTCTCTAAATTCCTTTGAGAAGGTGCCACGCAGGATGTTATTGAGAAAGATTAGGGTCCCTGGTGTTCCAGGCAAGTTGCTAGCTTGGATAGATGCATGGCTGTCTGACAGAAAGCAGAGAGCGGGGATAAACGTGTCCTTCTCAGGATGGCATCCAATGACAAGTGGTATTCCTCAAGACTCAGTGTTGGGACCACAAAATTCGCTTTGTGAATTAATGGTCTACATGAAGGAACTGAGGGCATTCTGACTAAGATTTCAAACAGTGCAAAGATGGAATAGAGGGATAGGTTGCATTGAAGAGATGGTTCGGCTACAGGAGGGTGCAATAGCACCCTCTAGCAACACTTCTGATGCTCGCCTTCCAGACCACCAACCTCAGGATACAACACATCATCCTCCGCATTTCTTCCACCGACAGTCAGACACACCACCAGAGATATACTTCCCTCCCCACTCCTATCTGCATTCTGCGGAGACCTTTCCCTTCACGACTCCCTCGTTATGTTCACGTGTCGCCCCTCCCACACCCCAACAAGCCACCTTCCACTCCCGACACCTTCCCTTGCCATTGCAAGAGGTATGAAACCTGTGCAAACAACTTCCTCCTCACCTCAATCCAAGGCCCAAAAGGATCCTTCCACACCAGGCAGATGCATCCAAACACCTCATCTACTCTGTCATCTACTCTACACTGGGGAGACAGGACGTAAACTTGCAGAACGGTTCAGGGAACACTCTCTGTCACATGCCCACCCACTTCATTCATGATAAAGGCTTTATGACTGAAACATCGAATATCCTGCTCCTTAGAGTCCGCCTGACTGGCTGTGCTCTTCTGGCACCACACGTTTTGACTCTGATCTCCAGAATCGCGGTTCTCCCTTCCTCCTGCTGAAGGAATTGCACAGGTTAGGGGAGTGAGCAAAGAAGTGGCAGGTGGAGTATGACGTGGGCAAGTGTGAGGTCATGCAGTTTGCCAGGAAAAATAATGGCATGGACTATTTTCTAAATAGCGAGCTAGTTCAGAAGACTCCGGGGGAGGGGGGGGCGGGGGTTGCTCGTCCAAGAATCTTGAAAGGGAAACCTGCAGATTGTCAGCAGTTGGGAAGGCAAATACAATGCTTCCATTTATTTCAAGTGGGCTTCATTATAAATGCAGGGATGTACTTCTGAGGCTCGATAAGATTTTAGTCAGGCTACAGTTGGATTATTGTGCACAGTTTTGGGTCCCATATCTCAGGAAGGATGTACTGGCCCTGGAGCATTTTCCAATAAGATTCACGAAAGTGGTCCCAGGAATGAAAAGCTTAACATATGAAGAACATCTGAGGGCTCTGAGTCTATATTTGATAGAGTTCAGAAGGATGTTAGGAGGTCTAATTGAAACATACAGAAAATTGAATGATTTGAACAGGGTGGGTTTTGGGGAGATATATCCAATGGAGGGGAGATGAGGACCCGAGGGGACAGAGTAACGAGAAGACCTTTTCAAATACAGATAAAGATGAACCTCTTCATCCAGAGAGTGGTGACTCTAGGGAATTCACTGCTACAGAAGGCTGTCGAGGCCAGGTCATTGAGTATATTTAAGAGTAAGACATATAGGTTCTTGATTATAAAGGGGATGAAGGGTTACAGATAGAAATCGGAAGAATGGTGTTGAGAAGCTTAACAACCATCATTGAATGGCGGAGCAGGCTCAATGGGCTGAATGGCCAAATTTCTGCTCCAATGTATTCTGCTCCAACGTATCGGCTCTCCTCACTCCTCATTGGAGATGTACCCTGCAATTTGATTTTCTTATGATTTATAAAGAGTAACATCCCAATATTGATGACTGGGAAATATCATGTTCCCTCCCTCCAGTCTCTGCAGCAGCCATGTCCCCAACATCATGATCACACTGACATTGAAAACCAGTGCATGGTACTTAATCACAGTTGATCGACATCGACAACATTAACAGCAAGACCCTCGCCGGCCCTCTCTGATCCTTGAATAACCATCTGAATTGTGTGTCAAATCATATTCTCTGTTAATATATATGCCATTTGTCTGTTATAACTCATGTTGACGAAGGCACATTTGCCTGTCAGGTTATAGACTGGAAACGTTCTCTCCATATTTTCCCGACATTATAATCACTGATCAGGACGTACAGATTGCATGTTTCCATTTCTAAACCGAGAAACTTGTTTATGTTCTGACAATCCTTTAACATTACTCCCATATCCAAGGTAGATTGAAAGAGTACACACAATCAATGTACCATCTCCAATATTCCTTCCCTCCGACACCCCCACATATCCAAAGCTAAATGAGTGAATTTTAAACGTACTTTTAAATTTTAATAAAATCAATTTTGAACTCAAAGAGGTTAAATGGAGCTATTTGTTCAGTGACTGTGATTAATGTAAATCTCCGTGGATCCTAATTATCCCAGTGGAAAGTTTCCATCGTTGAAAGATAGATGGGCTCTATTCAATGTGCTATCCCATAGTGTGAGTAGGAGCATCACTGACAGCACTAACAGGGATCAGCAGCTCGAGAGAGAGGGGGAGGAGAGATCAGAATCTGAGAGCATTAGACTGGAACGTTACAATAATAGTTCATTATCTGAGGACAATGAATTACAATGTTCCAACAATGGATCCGAATCTGAGAACATTAGACTGGAATGTTCAAACAATGGACAGGAGTTTATCCGAGGGTCTTTACTGGCTTTCTCAGCCTTGGATATCATTAGCATATCGGATGCAGAATATCCTTTGGATTATTCAAGATGGTTACTATCCCATCCTTGCGATAGTTGGTGATACTGGTAAGTCATTATATTTGTCTACTCAACTGGGTTGAACTGAATTTCGGCTTGTGATATGTACATTTTGGAAAGTGCAATCAATATCTTCAGTTCCAAACAAAAATTAATTTCCTTATGAATTATGACTAACAAACCACTATTTATAAATTACTCAGTGATATGCAAGAAGGAATGACACTTTTCTAAAACTGCATAAACCATTTTGCCCTTCACAGATTTACATCTCCATGCCCTCCCCACTGACCAATCCTGTCCAATACCACCATCATGATATCCCAGTCTCGTCCTCAATCTCCGTGCAACATATGTATAAACCATTTGTGCCTTTGTTCAATCCAAATGCAACAGTTTCCCGTTCCTTCTAATCGCATGTCCGTCACTAACTAATTGCGATTGAGAATGTTTAACTTGTTCTCTGCACATAAGGGAAGACAATTTATGGTGGTCAAGTCATTGACTCATAATATAGAGCCACAGAATAATGGTCTGTTGATATCTCATGAAGGAAATTGGGGAGTTTAAAAGCAACCATTATCATTCGTTATAAAAAAAAGCAACCTGCTTGCCTCAAGACCTTTAAGGAATTCAAAGCGTCGTGATTCCCTCCTCAGGTTTTCGTGTGACTTCTGTGATGAACACGTGAGTGTACTGTAACTTTGAGAGAATTAAAAAACAATAATAACTACTTGACAGCACCAATAGTTTTGAAAAATAGATATAATGTAACATTTGGTCGAACAACCTGATTAGCTCATTGTCTCGAAACAAGTTCAGCAAAACATTTTAAATTATACCCCAAAATACCCACCTCCAACCAAGTTTTAATTTCTTATATTGACAATCTTAACAGCCAATGATACAATCCAATAGTTTGGCGGTACAAGATCGTGGAAAATTGAACGATTGGGAGGAGAACTGCCAAGCTACCAGCATCCAAAGACTGCCTGAAAAATAGCTCTCTTATAGGTACCTTTATTGATTAGTAACAGGTGAAGCAGAGTCCCCAAGAAGAAAAGAAGACAGGAATATGGAGAAGAACCGAAAGATTCCTGGTTTTGAGATAATAAGTTTTGTGTTGTAAATCTTCATTAGGAGTCTTATCGGGGTAGTATTGTAGAGGGGAAAGGTCATAGATAGTTTAGAGGAAGTAGTTGTAAATAGTCGTTCGTTTATTATTCTCTGTTATACTTTAAGAAATAAAGTTTGTAAATTTTAATTTAAATAGATTTGGACTCTAGAATTATCACAGATTACTGCATTGGATAAATCTTTTCTCTGTTGCTGGTTTTAATTAAGCATGAAGATTTATCCTGTGTTGTGATACTACAAATCCATAGCTATGCGTGTTACTATTTAAGGTACTGTGGAACAGCTGAACCAGCCGCTCAGTTCAAGATCTGCATAACATACTGCTCTGACCAGGGCTTCAGACATCCTGTAAGAGAAGTATAAAGGTAAATATAGCTTGATAGCTCTGTTTCTCTGGCTGTTTTCTGTATTGCTACATCTCAATTCCATTCCGGTACATGATCATCCCCTAGTTTAGGTGTATTCAATCTCATTGAAATTGTCTCTGAGAGTGATGCACATCTCCATAGGTATCTCTGGTGCTGGCTTTATTGATGCTGACGTACACATGTAAGGGACTTATAAATCCCATGTCAGTCGTAGTGCATAGAGAAGGAATGGCATTTTGTGGCACATGAAATAAATGGTGATGTCTAAATGAGAGAAAATATTTTTTGACAATCCCTGGGAGTGTTGTTGAGAGAGAGAGAGAGAGAGAAAGAAAAAGGTTGAGAGAGAGGAGAGAGAGAGAGAGAGAGGGGGTGGGGTGGGCTTCAACTTTTGAATAGACTCTCCCAACATTAATGCAGTTCAAATGGTGCGTCATCCTGCCATGAACGTCTTGTTATCCATAATCCCGACAGCAGCAACAATGCCTTCATTATGAAAGTGTTAACTCTTTCCAGCAATTATGGAAAGAAGGAAAGTCTTTTTACGCCACAGGAAAGAAACGGAGATGTCTCAGAGAAAAAAAGAGTTGTTACGATCATCGCTGAGAGTATTGTTGAGGCAGTATTTGCGATATTGTGGTCAGACATTCTCTTCTTTATAAGGAATGATCGCCTTGCCACAGAGAGGGTGCAATGTAGTTTCACCAGACTCATCCCTGGGATTATGGTACCATGAGGAGACAGTGAAGATTAATCTCTGGCGTTGTGAGAGAATGAAAGGCGATTGCATTGAAACTTGAGGGGGAGGGACAGTAACTCACGATGTACTAAATAGACACTGATACGGTGAAAAATTCCATGGCTTCTTTTTTACTCGGGTTGCATGATTGTCGATATTTGAGAGCCTCGGTGAATATTCCCCTCACTCCACACCCAATTCCCGTGTCGCATGAGAGAGACAGAGGGCCAGTGTTTGAATAAACTCTCCCCACATTAATACAGTGCATTCAGTGTGTGGTCCTATACTGAAAGTCTCGTTATCCCCAGTCCCTACAGCAGCCACAATATCTTCATGCTAAAACAGTGAACTATTCCCACCAGATTCTCACCTCCATGGAGACGATGGGTGTGTTTTCACGGCGATGAAAAATGCCTCCTTGAGACTTGGCACAAATCATTTGGCTTCCCTCCTCATTGCCAGCAAACTATGTTAAAGCAGCACACGCTCTACAAACAATGGAACCATGATTCACATCATGGAGTCCTCTATCAGTGCAGTCTCGGTTTCATTGGTTTGTCATGTTGGAATATCAATGACCTCCTCTTGTTCCTGTATAACTGTCCCGTGGGATGAATAGCCTCCTCCTGGTCTCATGGAACAGGTTTAAGGGTCTGATTGGTCTCTGCCTGTTCCTGTTTAACAGCTCGATGCACTGAACAGACCACTCTTCATCCTGTGTAACAGGCAGGAGTATTGAATCTGCTGTCACTCTTCCTGTTCCTGAATGCTAGCTCATACCCGTGTGCAACAAGCTTCAGATATTGAATGAGCTCCTCTTTTATCTATGAAAATGTGTTGTGTCTGGCTGTGATTTAACATAAATGTTATCAACACTTTAACAGCACAAACCGGAATGCTGTCCGGGCCTTGCTGCACATGGACACAGAATGGTTCTGGAGCTGATGGGGGAGGAAATGTTCTGAACATTCTGTGATCTACAGTCGTCATACCTACTTCCGATCTTATGATGGGAAAATATATTGATGGAGCTGCTGAAGATGTTTGTGCTGAGGAGGCTAACCCGAGGATCTCCTGCAGAGATGTCCAGGGACTGAGAGGATTGTTGGAGACTGACCTCAACCCTCTTTAATCGTGTTCTGAAAGACCCCGTCCAGTGGGAACATTACAGCTGATTCCCATTCAGATCAAATAAGTAGGTGGTACCGTTGCCATCCTCAGTCACATACTGCCTTGGTATCAAAGGCATTCACTCTTTCCTGAGCCCCTGTGTTCGCCTCTTGTTCATATCAATATGTGACGGTGTATGTATAGGGAGTGCTTTCCTCTCACCGAAGGTAATCACTGTCAGGAATTATCTGGGCGAGAGAGCTAGGGGTGCTTTATCTCTGAAAGCATTTAAGGAGGAGGTAGACGAATTTTTGACCTGCCAGAGAGCTAAGGGGTGAAGAATTGGGCATTAAAGAGGAGTTACTATCAACAGTAGATCAGCCATGATGTTTTGCAATGGCTTGATCATCCAAATTACCTGATACTGTTCCTTTTGTCCTCATATTCAGTAATTGCAAAGTTAATGGCTGTAATTTTCCTGAATATCCATTTGTTGAATGTTTCAATCAGAGAGAGTAAAGTATTTTGTGAGTTATCTCTGGTTGAAGTATGAGGACTGCATTCACGGTGAATCTGTTTCTTTGATATCACCAACAAATGAACCACAAGTTGCAGAGAGGAAATACTCTGTAAAGAAACAGAGGCATCTGTCGAAACAAATAACATTTTCCAACCGACACCAAACCATGTGTGACAGTATATAGGGAGTGAATGAGATCCTGTATTAGTTGATCAGGTATTTGGAGCAAGTGGCCTCCATCTGTTCCTTGCAGGAGGTGTGAGGGTTTGAATAGAGCACAGCAACACAGGACTGAACAGCAGGAGTGGGCGATTAAATACTTTGTCACCGCTTCATTTGCTTTTGCTCAAAGCAGCGCATTTCTGTCTGTATGCCATAGTACGAAATACCAAAAACAAATTTGAATAAATGCAAACATTCAAGCACCACAATCCACTGGGGAAGGGAATTTCCACTTGAACAGTCCTTTTAGAAATTCTCATTTGTGTTCCAACCAATTTTGGAGGGTCACTATGTTCTTTTCCAGTCCCACTCCTCCACTGGTTACACCCATCTTAAATGCATCCAGTTCAGTAATGTGGCCAATGATTTAGGTCTCAGACTCCGCCATTTTCTAGAAAAATGTGAGACACAGAAAGTTGAACTCATAACAAATGGTAAAATGATAGAGTGCCCCAAAATGTTATTCTGCCTTTGAAGGTATCCTGCTCACATAAGCTACTGGTCGTGGGATTTCTTTCTAGAACAGTGGGATTTGGTTGAATTCCCTTCCTTTCAGGCAGTGGAGAGATTCCAATGAATCGTCACCAGCAATGCTTCACAAGTGGTAAAGATGAGGCAAGGATTTTCTGGTCTCACACTTTGCTATCTGGCGGAACAAAGTAAGAGAGAGGGATCAATCGGCTGCTGCTGCTCAGACAGGGAACATTTTTCTCCCTTTCTGGGTTGGAACATACAATTTTGACAACTGATCACCAAATTGAATCATGTGCGACCTCCTGGAACATTCACTGGAAAATCTGATTATGGAGGAGCGTCATTGCCCTTGTTGTGCACATTTCCTTCCAATCGCAAAAAAAGTGTCCCCACTTTATAATTTGAAGACATGCTTACGTGTGTCTGTGTAATTTGTAAATATTGGTAGGTGTCTTCATAGTATGTGTGTTAATATCAATGCATCTTTTTCTTAAAGTTTATTCTCTAGCTTTAGTCTCCCTGACTGGAGATAATATGCATCCAGCTGATACACTTTTAGAAATTCATGGATGGTTCAATACTATTTCTCAGCTCAGATCAAAACTGATAATCCCCCATAACAAAAGGACGGCATTCCAGGCAAGAGTAAAGGGAAACCTCTTTGAAAATCTTCGAAAATAATTATATCTTTTTGTTTTAGTTTAGGGGATCAATCCTGCACACAGTACATCAGGTGTGGTCTCAGCAATGCCCTGTACAGATGCAGTAAAACATTCCTGTAATTAAACCTGATACCTTTTGCCAAAAACAGCATCATTCCACTTACCTTCCAAATCACTTGCTGCATCTGACTTCATATGATTCATGTCCCAGGAACATGGAAACCTCCTGTATCACTGAGTTCGGCAATCTCTCTTCCATTTAAATTGTTTACCATTGTTTCAACCTTCATGCCAAAATAGACAACTTACGTTAAGTTTTTTCTGCTGAAGGTTTGCTCACTAACCATCCCTGCCTGTATCACATTGCAGACTCACTACCTCCATTTGACGACACATTGAATGACCATCTTGGTGTATGAGCTAATTGAGCTCCAAGCCACTCCCTCCTCTTCCTCCAGATTGTCGATCATTGATGGCCCCACAGTGATCTCTGAGGCACTCCATCAGTTTCAGCTTTGCAGCCTGAAAATAAACATTTATCTGTACTCTCTATTTCCTGTAAGCGACAGCTTCCCTGTTCCTGTGTAGCGGCTCCGGTGGGTTGAATGGCCTCCTCCTGGACTGTGCAATGTACTGAACGAGCTAAATTACTTCATTCTATATTCCTGTGTAATTCCTTAGAGGGGCGGAATGGTCTCTTACTGTGTCATTTTAACGATCCTGTCTGACTGAATGGAGTGTCCCCAACCCTCTTACAGCCTCGAGGGTGGATTAAGGGAAAAACACATGGGGTAGGGACAGCAGTATATCTCTGTTACATGCTCGAGGGTGGATTGAGGGAACAACACATGTTGCCCATTCGGCTGCTGCACCATTCAGAATATTTATGGCTGATCCGAGTGTGTCGGACCATCCATTTCCTGTCTGCTCCCAATAAGCACTGATCCTTCTGTTCAGTAAAGATCAGTCGAGCTCAGCCTTGAGTATCTTCAATAACCGAGTCTTCCTTGCTCCCTGAGGATGAGGACACCACACGTAGCACAACACTAAAGTGA